>NC_052111.1:8989713-8991552 GCF_012273895.1 Zerene cesonia | reverse complement strand
CTACTGGTCTTCCCGCCCCCTCTCACTGGTTTTGGTCCGCGCCGGTCAAACAACCGGTACCCCCCATATCTGGGGGGCATTTCCCTATCCGCCACCTGGGGACGCGCCCGATGGGAGACCAGAAACTCCACACGGGGATGGGAGACGGCCTTGTAATCTAACAACTAGTGAAATTATCACTGATATGACTACACCTGCGACATATAAAAATATCAAGTTAACAATATTTCAAACTAAATAAACTACATGTTTAATTATTCCAGGAATATGCTTACTAATTAGTTGGTGAAGCAACTGGAAAATGCTTTTCAACTTTCAGATTTACTAGAAGGATGATTACAGATCTAATAAAACGATATGTGTTAATGTAATAACATTTCACACCAACAAATTAGCAATTCTCTCATATGCAAGCGCAACCGGTTACTAAATTCGCTCCAGTGTGAACATACTTATTGTATTCTTTCGCGAGTTATTTCCTATTTTGCGAAATTTGTCTCCGTTTCTAATTGGTCATTGTATTGTATGCGTGAAAGGGTTAGCATATGTTTAATACTGTTTTTTATAATGTGTTTTTTCATTGCATTATCGCGAGTTGTAGTCCGTCTGTTACGATTAGATAGAATCAAAATTATATTAGATCTTTGACGAATCGCATTTTGTTGGGATCCTTTCGTTTTTATTAAATATTGAAATGTTGTATAAACTATAAACTTCAAGTTGAGTTAAGGAACATAAGGAATGTCTTTGCAATATCTCCCCACTAACATAAAAGTCCTTTCTTAATTAACTTTTCACAACAACAATTTGCGCTAAAATTACAATAAGTAATTTATCTTGACGCTAAAATACGTGTTTAATTGTGGGAAACCTCTTAATAGTAATGAAAGCAATGTCGATTACACGTGGAAAATGCAATTAAAGATTATTACTTACTAAACCATCTTCTCGTGATCTTTTGAGCGGTTAACCTAAGATCCTAATTAATATATAATCGAAGGTATTTCGTATTTATTTACTGTGCGTACATACTTTTGAAATTCTCCTGTCAAAAAGTCTGTTTGTTGTGTTTGTTTGTCAACTTATCAAAGTTCGGTGACAATACAATAATTAATGAGTTTATTTTGTTATCCTGATTAGAATCATCAGTATAACCAAGATTAATTTTTTTACGTATACTCTTTATAAGAGCAAGTGAGACAATATAGTTGATTCTGTCATTAAAGCGTGGTTAAGTATTTTAAACTATATTTATTATTTACATGTGCTTTCGTTGAATATATATACTCAGTGTAATAGTATATTTGGCCGTATAAAAGTATATTTCATCTCGTTGTTAGTTAACATGTATTTATAAACAAAGCAAGTTGTTATAATCGTGCTTGTATATTTACGTATTTGGCGGTCGTTTTATATATATTTTAGTGATAAAAGAATGGATAATATATATCACGAATGATCTCTATCAATGTTTATATTCTATTTAAATCCTTGAATAACAAAAGCAATAAATTACAAGCATGAAAAAGCCATTTGGTTTAATAGATGTATATTGTTTAGACTTTGTTCTTTTTAAATTAACACGATAATATTATTTATCGTTAGAGACAATGACAATTTTAATAACAGTTCGGCTGATTATGGTTGGTGGTTTATTTTGGAGAGAGGTTTAAGTTTTTTCAAACTCAAACAGCTGATTTCAACTAGTATTAATTGACAGTGTATAAAACACCACATTTTAATTTACTAATGGTCCACCCTGGCTTCGCCCGTGGTACATATACCTAGTCTTGCCATAAATATTGTAATAAAGAAAAAAGAAAATTGTTAACTGCAAAT
>NC_052111.1:8961221-8988713 GCF_012273895.1 Zerene cesonia | reverse complement strand
AATTCAAATGTAATATTTTTTTATAATTAAGTGTAACAGTATTTATGGCCAGACTAAGTATAGCCTTCCTCAATAAATAGGCTGTCTAACACTGAAATAATCTTTCAAATCGAACCAGTAGTTTCTGCGATTAGTGCGTTCAAACAAATGCTTCAGCTTTTTAATATTAGTATAGATTATAAATGATTGGTTTTTTATTTTTAAATACTTTGACAGATTTTATTTAGAAATTGAATGCCGAAGAGTCGCCAACTGCAATTTCAACCAAGTCCAATAAAATATTTAAATTGTTTGTTTTATCAACAACTTGTCCGCAGCCAACGTTTGTATATAAGTGTATAATTTTCGATACGTACATTATCATACATTATATACTTACTATTGTTTCGAATCATACACAACATAGATGGCCGATGATGATGATGATCGCGATTCACATGGAACTAATAGTGTTAAATTAGATCGTTATTAAGATATTTCACCGGGAAATCGTTAGGCGGAATTCCTCCACGCGTGTCACGTAAAGATGCGTTTTCCTTGATAGCAATAATATGGTTGGATAAAATATATTATATTTGTGTTAAGACTTCCGGACAGACATTGTAGATCACCGTTAACTGCCGAGAGTATCAGCAAATAGACTTTTAAAGTCGTTTTAAATAACTTTTAAATGGTATTTCCCATTTCATAAACAACTTAATTAAATTGATGTAATTAAAGAAATTCCCGCCAACTACGCACTCTGACGCTTCAATCATCAATTGTAAACCTTTTAAGCAACTTCTACGAGTGCAGGGCACTCACTTATCCTAGTCAATCAGATTGTTAACCATGCATTTGAATTACATACACAGTAATTAACGAATCTAAACAAAAGGAACCACGCATCCAGTGAGGCCGCTTGCGCAAGGATGCCCCAGATTTTAATCATCTGCTTTCCATTGCGCCTTTGTTATATTAAATAATATTCACACTATTTGAAAATTGCATTGTGGGTTTATTTCGTTAATATAATAGCCACGTTTTTGTGTACAATGCATACATAGTTTATAGTCACGTTATTGTGTTGTATATGATAAAAATATCCGTCTTACCTACTGTTAGGCGCAAGGTTAAACTTGGAACTTGAATGAAATTTGAAATTATAATCGAAATCTTTATGAAATATATAACTACGAAAAAACAACTGCTGTACGCTTCCGATTTCTAATAATATAATTGTTTCTTACGTCACCTAATACTGAACAGGCGTTCAATCTAAAATGTATATTTCCCTCGAAAACTTCGAAGCGTGACATCTCCACAGCGAAAGGTCATCTCGTCTCCAAATCACTCGTAAGGAAACCAGGTCTGATCATTAGATCCTATCCCATTCGCACGCTCCAAATGCCATATTATAATAAACCCACACAAAAGATAGTAACCACACTTGGTATATGCAGTAACGTTTTAGCGTGTCTATTGTGTTTTGTTGTGTTGACACTAATTGACTTGCTGATCTGATGATAATTACTGACTGATATTTAATAGATTAGCAGCTTATTATAAATTTACAATTTTTTTATTTATTTATATTCACTTGATCGGGGTAGTAAAATTCTATCCATCTCTTATTTTGTGAAAATATGTTAAGACATTATTCAAAATCGTATTAAAATCCGTTCAGTTGTTTGCCCGTTAACGAACAATAAACAAACTAAACATACTTATAATAAATTAAACATAGATATATAAGACCTTTTTTCTCAATTTACATAGTTACATAAATATATAAATTAATAAAAGTCTTCCCTGCACAGCGCTCGAACCCGCAGCCCCGAAGCAAGCGGTTCACGTTCCAATCGACAGTCAGGCAATTGGAAAGGCGGCGACTTGCTGAGAAGCTGTCCAAGGAGGCAGATCTGAAGGAGCAGCAGAGGAAAACCGAGCTGGAAGCAATGAGGAGGTGAGTCTCCAAAGAAAAGGAAGGATTTTATTTTATTGTGGGAGTCGAGCATGCTTCGGCACGAATTGGGCCAGCTCGCACCGGGGAAGTACCACACCCCCACAGAAAACCGGCGTCAAATAATAGCTTGCTATTGTGTTTCGTAGGGTGAGTGGGGGAGCCGGAGGCCTATTTCCTTCCTCTAGCCCTTCCCAGTCCATTCCCTCTTTCCAGTCGACAATCCTTTCCCTACCCCTTGTCCCTTAAAAGCGAGCAGCGCATTCTCAGAGGCCTCTGCGAATGTTCATGGGCGGTGGTGATCGTTTACCATCAGGCGAACCACCAGCTCAGTTGCCCGCTATGACATAAAAAAAAAGAAAAAAAAGGAAATATAAAAATGGCTTAACTTGTAGAAGCTGGATTTCAATTGAACAACTAAAAATTTCGGACATATGAAACGTCTTTAGTAAGTGTCTTTAGTAAGGACTTGTGTAGTAATACTAGTTACAAAAAAAGGGGGAAAAAGAATAATAGCATAATATATCAACACTGTTTTGCAGTCTAGACAACGGAACGCAAATTTTGAAAATTGTTTAAATACTGCTTATGCTGCATACTTATCATACCGCAACGATCGAATCATTATTACCTATATATGATATATTCATATCATCATCATCATATATGTTCCCACAGCTGGGACACTGGCCTCCTATTAGGGTTATATTCATGTATTCTTACCATATCTATGGTATATTACAGGGTAGAAGAAGAGTTCCAACGCAAGCGTGCGAGAGAGAAGGCGAATATAAGACAACAACTGCGCCTCGTCAGCAGCGGCGCTAACAGCATGCCGACCTCAAACCATCAGAAGGTAGGCATTTTAATTAAATTAAATGTGAGCCACTTGCTTGGTTTGTTTGTATTAAATATTTGTATGCATAAAAAGATGTTTAACAACATATGTATTACACCGGCTTGCCCATATAGGCCACGTTTTCTTGAATGTGGATATTGGATTATATAGGGAATTATTGTATTTTGGAAACAGCTTCTGCCGATATAATATTTGCCTTTTATACCTTCATTAATTTGTCAGTAATTTATATTAAACTATAAGCTTTCAACTGTCCCTATAGACCCTACACAGAGGGTTTAAAATGTTTCTTACTGATAAATATCTTAAGAACAGTCTCATACGCGCATTTAAGTTTTGAGCTACCGACACAATGAACTCCTCTTGTCGATATAGCATAAAATTATTATAAATTACTGATTTCGCATTTTTCCAGTCTCGCGACGATCCCGATGGTTCCTGCCGCGAGTCTCCGGAGAGGAATCGAGATAAGAATAGAACAAGCAATGGATCTGATATCAGTGGCCGGAGCAAGAGTTCCACACCGGTGAGTTATTTTCGATGAGTTTTTATAATTTGAGAGATCTACATTATAAGATTGAGTAGTGATGACTCTGAGAGTAACTCGGTAAATGTTTGCGTTTATCAAGAACAATCTATGCATAATCAATGGTTAAATCTGTTCTCTCGTATAGGTTACTTGGTTTTAATTTCCTATACAGCATCGATTCAGTTTTATATCGTCCTTCTGTGAAATTTATTTCAAGTGTTATTTTTCTCACTTAATTCTTTGTACCTATTCCTACGACGATCCTATTCCTAAGGTCTTCTTACGACCTATTTCAGACAGTAGTCCTTCACAACGTTTATACTACTCAGTTGTTTAATGATTTGTGAAGGCAAATAAGGATTGTTATTAAATGTTATTAGTTATAAGTATAATTCTAACGCTACTGTGAGTTCCGTGAGAGTAGTGAAGGTTGGAGTATAAAAGTGGGAGCCGGAAGCCCGTTTCTTCTTACTTATCCTACCAAGATCTTCTGTGTGTTCCCTGATGACTCGACAACCAGCTCTAGCATAACAAATAACTGGTCATCCCGCTCCAGGTCCTCAGCGTGGAGCTGTCGGAGTGGCGCACGGGCGGCGCGGGCGCGGGGCGGCGCGTGTACCGCGACTGGAGCGCGGCGCCGCTCGCGCCGCCGCTCGCGCACGCGCACCCGCCCGCCTGCGCGCGCATGCCGCTCTCGCACCACCCGCACGCGCACGCGCACGGTAACCGACACATTTCAAATAAATAGTTTTCTCTCTCTCTCCCTCTCTCTCTCTCCCTTTCTCTCTCTCCCTCTCTCTCTCTCTCTCTCTCTCTCTCTCTCTCTCTCTCTCTGTCTCTCTCTCTCTTCAGCCTTTCTGTCCACTGTTGGATATAGGCCTCTCCTAAGGCACGCCATTCAGCCCGATTTTCAGCTTTACGTCGCCACTTGTACACACAATAAATAATTAAACATATAAAATAGATGAATGTTATTCTAGTTCTAGTTCCTTGCTATAAAAATGTTATGTATAATAATATTATAAAGCTGAAAGTTTTATTTGTTTGGTTGGTTGAAGGCACTAACCTCTGGTCCTATTTAAAAAAATCTTTCATTGTTAAATAGCTCATTTATTGTGGAAGGCATTAGGCGATATATCATCAGGTACTAGGGGGGGTAAAACCGCTAGTATTTACTACAATTACATAAAGTAACTCATAAAAAATACTATCGATGAATACTTATATACCAAGCAAAGCAGCATTTACATAAATTAAAATTATCTCCTACTGAACACATGCAAAAAAGGGTCAATGAATGCAAATCAAATGTATGTCCCACATGAGGCGATGTCGAGGCCGCCAGCCCATATTACTGTATGAGTACGTGATTTGATTATCAAGTCTTATTATTTGTGAGTGTGGATGATAAATTATTAAATATAATTGATATTTTCCTTGTCTCGAGGGCAACTCGTGGCTTTATGAAACAAATGCCAGATGAGGCTGTTTCAATTGAATATTTATTATTTAGTATTAATAATTTGTATTATCGTTGTACATTGTACAGCCGTTCTCTAGGTGCTTTTTATGTTGATATTTTCGTAACAATTTATCTACAGATGAAAAGTGAAGTCCCGTGTCCCCTACTGGGGCATGGGGCAGATGATATACATCTGTTTCACTGATCGATTTTTCTTTATGGACAAGTAGATGATCAGCCTTCTGTGTCCTGCCAGACCGAGACATTTTTTTTTATTGTCCCCACCGGGAATCGAACCCAGGACCCCTCGGTTCTACGCTCACGCGTTTACCACTGTACCAAGGAGGCGTCAACATCATCTACAGATGATATAACAGGATAATAAGTTATAATAATATAACTTCCATATCATCTCTGATAGCAGACACTTTTAGTAAGTCAATCATTTCAAGTTTATAAATTTCAATTCTGTACTTGCCAATTATTAATAAAAAACACATTTTTATCGTAATATTTTTAAGAATATTTCCAAACATGTGTCGATGTTTTAAAAACGAAACTTTTACCATTTTATAATTATTACAATGTATAAATAGGTATCATTAATATATTCAATGAGTGCTTTCATTAGAAATGTAGTTGATAGCTAGTAATTACCAACCGCACCTAAACAGTGAGTCAGGAACAGTGGTGATGCATTAAAAGAATTCACACTGACCTTGTCACAGTGCCATACATTTTATGCTAACCCTTTTGTACATCCGTAGTTTCTACTATGTAGACCCTAGTATCCTTGTAATATTATAAATGAAAAAGTAACTCTGTCTGTAAAGAGTCTTTTTTTACCGCTAAAAAAACAAGCTTCGGTTTTAGAGGAATCAGTTTTATGAAGAAAATGGCCGAGCCGATTTTGTTGATTTTAGCAAATTTTATTTATAATAGTCCAGGGAAGGTTCAAAGGAAAGAATATTATTAGTATGTGAATTGTAGATACCAGGTATAAAACGAGTGTGTATCGGGAGGATATTAACAATAACCTTTAACTACTTTTACTACCCTATTCAGGAGTGTTCTTGATGTAATTTTTATCCCGGTATATCCAAGTGGGACAGGCGTAATGCAAATAAATGGTCATGTAATTTCTCACAGATGGCGTAAGCGCAGTGCTATCGTACCACACACGGAAAAAGATCCACACGAAACGTTGTCAAATAAGTTCGCACTCAACTCGCAACGTAAGATCTTGTAAGACTGAGATGTTATATGTCTTGAAGGTCATACAAAAATTGTTGTTTGTGAACTACCTCCACCTATTTTTCCGCAGTTGGTATGTGGAGTATTTTTCTAAATGTCAGTCTCAAATGACAGTCTCCTCGTGACCACGCTCGCTGTAAAGTGTTCGAAACGTCGGGTTAATAATATAATGAATAAATCGCGTTTAAAATCCGTTACAAAAGTTTTTAATTTCTAAGCTTGCTATTGTGTTTCGTAAGGACCCTATTTCCTTCTCCAAGCCCTTTCCAGTCCATTCCTTCTTTCCTGTCATCAATCCTTTCCTTATCCCTTATCCCTTATCCCTTAAAAGCGGGTAGCGCATTCTCAAAGGTCTGAGCTTCTGCGAATGTTTATGGGCGGTGGTGATCGTTTACCATCAGGCGAACCACCAGCTCAGGTGCCCGCTATAAAAAAAATTGTATCTGTACGCGTGTTTTATGTGTAGTTGTGTTTTGATTAATTTTTCATGGCATGTATAGTACTTATGAGTCGATGATCGCAGGTGTAGAAGGCTCCACATTCAGCGGCAGCCCGCGCTCCGACAACTACCGGCTGGAGTTCGCGCTGGGCGGGCGCTCCCCGCGCTCCCCCCGCTCGGGCCGCTCCCCGCAGTCGCCGTGCACGCCGCGGCCGCCGCGCCTGCTCGCCACGCGCTCGCCTTCCACCTCCGGCTCGGAGATATCGCTGCGACAGCCTATTAAAATCAGGTAATTTGTAAGAGGACCTGTTCGTCTGGTAAGCGTAGGTTAAAGTACTTTGTTTTGTTATGGGAACCGACCAAAATTAGCTAACCGTTTGTAGAAGAGGCATATATTTGAAAAACTTCAAATATTCGCCTCTTCTGTGTGTCGAACAAATTTAAAGAGAAACTGCAAAAAAAAATAGTCACTCATCCAATATATGCCCGAGTCAACTTCAATTTTTTTTAGTTTATTGTTGTATCGGCATCAGGAATACACCATCTTTGAAAATTTCTGTAGTCTTACCATCGCGATTCATGACTAACAGCTTAAGATTTACTAACGTCAGGTCAAAAACACCTCGAAGAGATATCACTGTTCTTGAACTGTAAATCACGCACAAACGTGCTCTGGTTCAAATTACAATAAAGATAACGCGTGTAGGGTTTAACCTTGGAGTGAAACAATAGTACGTGATACTGATTTATAATCAAATATGATCTATGTGTAATCTCTACTGCGAAACGTCTTTTCGCGTTACAAAAGGACAGTAACGTAGGAAATTATAAAGCACAAACGCTTCAAAACAATGGAGAAATTACTAACACGAAATAAATGTCGTTGAAAGTAACTTTATTGCGAAAGTTTGGTAGATATTTCTGAATCAAATATGTAGAAACTTTTCGAAAACAATTATTATTAGAAATTTTGCATGACTAGATGTACTGGAGGAATATTGTATTGAAAAAAAGATTCTAAGAACTAATTTTTTCAATACAAGAATCTTTTGGTACTTGGGAGACACCAAAGGTAACGAGAAATCTCAGTGCTTTAAATAAAGAATAGTTTTATTAAATTTGAATTTTTATTTGCATGGAAAGCCCTGAATTTAATATATCCCCTAGTGTGCATGAATCCAATTTTGCTTAGAGAAAATTCGTAATTTATCTCTTAATTTTTTACGTTCCGGATGAAGTTAAAATTGATGCAGAATATTTCAGATAAAGTATTGTTGGTTTAAGACTAGTATAAGCATGTTTAGTTTGTATTAACAATGGTTATTTCTCTCAAGGTGGTGATGGAGTATGAGTAGATATAACTAACTGCCTTTTCCAAAATAAGGTGAGTGCTTCCGTAATTAGCCTAACAGTTTGTAGACGCTTAAGTTAAGCAATTTAACTCCAATGGAAGGTGTCACTTCCTCCTTGTCCTCCGATATAAATCATTTTAATTTGAATTATTGCTTGAAAAACAGACCAGATTGATCCCTTTTGATGAGTATAAAAAGTACTTTAATAATTTGACAAAAAAAAGCAAAATGTTATCTTAAACGGTGCCAGACTTAATAAATCTTTTAGGTAAAAATTAATGTCAAATAATTAATCAAAGAGAAAGATTCAATTGACGAATTCAGTAGTAAACTTTTTCCACTTATTTATCAGGACTGTAAAAAGTATTGAAGTTGTAGATGTGTCCTATACGGACAAACTGGGAGGTTTGCCCTAAAAATGCAAAACTTCTAGAATTCAGGACTGCAAAACTGTTACCGGCGTAGGATGAAATAGTAACGTAAATGTTTCTACATTATACGCTTATAATATATGAAAAATAACCACTGTGCTTACATTTCAACACTACAAGTCATTTCTACCCAATATACAATTTACATATGTATCATAATATTCATTTTCAGTGAAACCACAAAAGAAGACATTGAAGAGCCAATAATTGTACCAACATTGCGACCGACCCGACCAGCGCGCGCTAGTGTCGCCATTCGATAAAAAATATTCGAGTTTGTTCTAAACCACATTACGTACTGAGTCTAAAAACATTTAATAAAAAAAAACAAATGTTGTTAAAAAAAATAACATAGATGCTGTTTGTGACTGGCCAGTATACCTTTTTAGTTTACGACATAATAGGGCTGTCGGCGTCGCAGGTCTTTTTTGCATAATTCTTAATTTTGTCATGATTTACCGATACCGTTTGTGAAATAAAATTAATCCATGTCAAGTCTTATAGATGGCAACTGGCGAAATATTAAACAAACTTTCTACTAAAAATATTTGAAGTTAAAAACATTTGACATGTCAAAATCGGTTTCCATAAATGAGAACACAAACAAAAAACGAACATATATATTATTTATACTCGACTACGCCAGAATCATTACGTATTATGTTTATAGTGAAGTTTCACAAGTTACAAATTGGTCAGTTAGTAATTATCTTTTTGTTTTTCTAACCTGATTTTAATACGAGACAAAAAACCGCCAAAATTTGGTGCTATGTTAACTTGCACTTAGCAATAGAACTATTTAGACTGTGTTCAAACTAATGTTTTGTAATTATATTCTTCAATCTCTTATTATTAATGAAATGTTATAGTTATAGCATAAAATATTTGGAGAGATTATAATATTAAGTATCGTAAGTTATTCTTAAGCTGATGTATAATTTGATATATAATTAAGTTTTCTTTACTGTTACTTACTGATTTATACAATGCAATCGACGTCAATTGAAGCAAAAGTACTGAAGCTTTAAACATATTAATAAATAACTAATTCTTAATTTACGGTGCTAATTAAATTATTCGCTGTAATCTTTTCTTATATAATAATAAGGTTGTATATTTTTTATTACTTAGATACCATTATTTTTAGACGATATACCATATTTCTTATTATACTTATTGAAATAGATGTGGTCATTTGTAAAAATCAATATTTGTTGAAAGTTGCCTCATAAATATCATCACCAATTTCATAATCAGATTAATATTATATTTCGGGAAATTCAGCATTTAAAGAATTGTGTAATGCTCAGAAGGATCAATTAAATAACATAGAATATAATACAGAAGTCGATACAATCAACGTGGAAATTAAAAAAAAAAAAGTATGTTTGATTTGACTTGTTTATTCAAGAGTTCTAAATAAAAATACCTTCGAGTTTCCACGTTTGTGTATTTACTATTGCAACTATCCAATTATATAGCGACTGGCAACACGAAAGGGGTCATAAAACGATAAATATCCATGCGATAATGACCATGCGTCCAGGTCAAATGTGACCAATTCCATTTTGATCGATTATGGTATAACAAACTGTTTTCTTTAATTGTATTAATCAAATAACTTTACAATTACTTATTAAATGATTACACCACGTTCAATTTTAAATATCTTTTTACATAAACTAAGGTCTAGATCTAGTAAAGTCAGAACTGGGACCACATGATAAGTTCACTCGGTAGAAAGTTATAAGATAACAAACACAGTCGAATTGAGAACCGCATTTTTTTAAGTCGGTTAAATATGCGCAAGGCGTGTTGGATAGAATTCATTTCATTTTCATTCAGTCATTTGGTACCATTTTATAATTTGGCATGGTACCTCCCCCTCCTTCTCCTCCAGGGACGTCTTACCTCTTTTGTAGACGAGAATTATTAATACCATAATTGATACATTGTATTTAGAACGTTGCTAGTTGTTGTGTTCTTATCAATGACCAGAATGCAGGTGCAATAATAATGATTATATTAAGACTGCCTATGTTTTATACCATAAACCACATAAGCTCAACGGTATACAATAAGTATCAATCGTATAACTTGTATAATTATATCACGGTGAATGTATATAGCTGTAATTGTATAAGACCAGAAATACATGTATTTACAAGATATTCTGTGTTTTTATTTACGAGCAAGGTAGAATTTTTGTATATTTTTTCATCAATTTAACATTGTCTTGTATTTTAGTCCTTTGGTCAAAAAACCTAATAAATATTTTATAAAAGGAAAGGCGTTTAGTAAATTTGCACTCAATGCTTTTATTTGCCGAAAATTACGAAAAATGGCGAATTTAAATTTTCTTTATTTGGTGTTTTGGTAGCAACAAGAAAATACAGTACAATTGGCATTTGTGTATTTCTTTACAGCTGATATCTCAAAAATTTAGAAATTAAAATCTTTTTAATGGATTTTAAACGCGATTTATTCATTATATTATTAACCCGACGTTTCGAACACTTTACAGCGAGCGTGGTCACGGAAAGACTGAAAATAAATCGCGTTTAAAATCCGTTAAAAAGTTTTTAATTTCTAAATGTATAATACTCGCGTAAAATCAAACACAAGCAAATACTATCTCAAAAATTGTTTACCTGAAATAATTAGATAATAGATACCTACAGTTACCGAATATGGAAATGGAATATTAAGAAGAAACCTAATATTTTTCTTTAATTTATGTGCTTCAGTTCACTGAACTTTCGACTTTTAAAACAACAATTTAAAATTTAAATTAGAATACCCTACATAGTAATTTTGAAAGAGCTATGAATAAAAATGCAGTGCTAGGCTTTTGAATTAAAGTCGCCACGCATGCGCAGACCACTTTATTTAAAGCAACGCGTCCAGTATATAAGATGAAATATTACACACTCAGACATAAATCTAAACCATCTAAACTAATAACGTACATAGGAAGTAGGTAAAGAGAAGATTGGATAAGTCATAGGTGAAATTTATTTGTTTTGATCATGGAATATTATGGAAAGTACACTGATATATTTTTTATCAATATTTATAATAGAACTCGCTATACTTATACTGTAAATCTTTCAAAAACATAAATCAGTTTCTGTATACCATAATGCAAAATTTAATATTTGTCTTTATCAGTCCGCTCGCTGGCTCTGGATAGCATAGCTTATACTGAAAGGATTGATAATAACTTTCAGTAGTGAGCTTACAAACTGTGTTGATAGCACGCGAATTTAGTTACACATATTTCTATTCATAACTAGCTTTTACGTCCAAACACATAATTCAGATTTAACACAAATTGCAAATATAACATTCAAATTAAACAGACAATAAAAGCTATTTTCTAAATTTCAAATTTAGAAAAATTTTGGCGGCTGTCATGTCATTACAATTTTTAAAAGTCACAGATTATTAAATCCCTCTAAAGCCGCGGTTACACTGTTCGGTATTGCCGATTTTTTGACATTGTCGCGTATCAGTCACGCTGTTGCCCGATATACCGGAGCCGGGTTCAGCACCACCAGTGCTGGTTGCTGATACTCCGGTGAGGGTGCAAGTGATGGAGGTGTCAAAGCCGAATAGCGGAGTACGGGAGGAACTGGAGGATAGAGATCCCAATAATCTGAATCAGCATGTACAGGTAATTGTATGTTTATTGACTACAAATATTATTGTAATCGAAATTTGGTGGTAAAAAACAACAAGGATATGATGGTATCGACTTATATACAAGAAGTATTCTTTAAATTGATATACTACTTCTACTGCTACTTCTTTGAAACTGCGAAACGTAAGATAGAACCTGCATGTCTTGGTTTATTATAACGGTGCCTTCGAAGCGGATTGCTGGCCAATTACGAAACCACGTTTGTAATAGAATTGGTTTAACTTTTTAAGTGTTTAAATGTTTTTTTGTACGAGCTTTTATTAATTTCTAAACTATGTATTAGTAACTAGCTGCGCCCCGCGGTTTCACTCGCGTACGGCGTAGGTCCGTATCCCGTAGGAATATCGGGATAAAAATTTGCCTATATGTTATTCCAGTTGTCCACCTGTCTACGTACCAAATTTCATTGCAATCGGTTCAGTAGTTTTTGCGTGAAAGAGCAACATACACACATTATTAGTAGGAAGTAGGATTAGCAAACGATTTGATAAAATTAATCGCCGTCGATCATTCATGTTTTGCTTTATAACACCTGTTGAAAATTATGACAAATACAGGTATCTAATTAAAACCATTTCCATTTCATAATGTTGCCTACATAAAATAAAGATGTTTTGTACTTAGTTTAGTGTATTTCTAATTATTTCGCTGCTTTCGCACTCAATTTTCTAAACGTACTTAGTCTACGTAAACAAACAGCTTTTTAATGTTTATATTTATTAATGTAATCGAACCTCGGCCCTTACGTTTTAAACGAATCTATACTTAAGAGCCCGATGTATATAATATAAGCAAATTAACACAAACAAAGGCAGTTAGCAAGAATGGAAATTAAGTCCATGAAAAACACCTCATGTGACGGAAACACATTTGCATTCGCAATGGAAGGTTCTGGACTCACAAATTGAAACCACAAATTGATCAATTATATCAAAGTTTATAATATGTGGGCATAATCTACTGTTAAGGTACATTTATGTCCACAATTGAAGCTTGTCCACAAAAAAGCATGACATGACCGATGTAACTATAATAGATATACGTTGTACGAGTACCATTTGATCTGATTTGAACGATTACTTAATCAGTTATTAAATTAATTCAGTATTAAGTAAGGCGGGTAACACTAGGCGATAAAAGCCTACCCCTTACCAAAAATACGAGCAACGTTCCTTTATCATAAAATACATAAGTTCATCGATCGAGACTTCACAAAGAAACTGTAAGAAAGCTCGCGTGACCGCTAAAGGAAGGGGTGTGAGAACGTTGGATTGGTCGAGCGGTCAAATATTTTTAACACATTCAGCTGAAAGGTCATCTGTCATGTACGGTATATTAATATTACTTTATTGCTTAATTGAATACCGAATGACTCGTGGACTCGTGGAACGTATATATTCATAGAAGTTTTCGTAATTGCGTATTAGTTTTATGTAAAAAAGCTGAAAAAGTTATGATTTTTTTTTATAATTGGTACATAATGTGGAAAAGAATTGGCATATTGAAGAGAATATGTAGATTTTTTTATGACATAGCGGGCAATAGAAGCTGCTGGGCTGGTTCGCCTGATGGTAAGCGCTTAGAAGTATTGCTTCGCAAATGCGCTGTCCGCTTTTAAGGGATGAGGAATAAGGATAAGATTGACCTCTCGAAAGAGGAAATGGACTGGGAAGGATGAGGAAAAGTGATCTTAATCTTTGACAATACTTTTAAGTACCTGTATACATCTGATAATGTTATTAGCTACAAATGGATACCTACTGCCCAAGTGGACAAATAAAATTTTAAATCAGTTTGACTTGAGTTTATCCATTCCGAACATACACAATTTAATATTCAGCATATGATTTACATAGCAAAAACATTTGTGAGATATTTTTGTACCACTTATTCCTATTGATACTTCTGAAGATAATAAACACCTCATTATATGTCATACGGAACATTCAAAAGCTTAATTTTAGATGAGATTTATAAGAAAGTATATCACCATGGATCAAGTATTTATTACATCATATCTCACTACCATCATAAATTACAAAGTGCGAAAGGACTTGCAAAATGGAATAATTTGGTACAGACAGTATTTCACCTGTGGTACAGAGATGAAATTAGGACAATAACACATATTCCTTTTTGATCAGTTTGCGCTTCACGCGAGTAAAGCAAAGCTCCAGCTTGTCAAAAAATGTTTTCTTTAGTCAAAAAATTATGTCATTTTTGTTATGAATGTATAATCTACCAGATCATATGGGACGACGTGATCGGCGAGCCAGAAGGAGTAAGGAGTCCGGAAAGAGCGTGGCGCATCAGCCACTGCTGTTTTAAGCACGCTCGTAATTGGTGCTACATCGTGCTGTCTGTGCTGGTGGCGCCGCCGTGCGCTCTGGTGCTGGGGGTGGGGTTTGCGTGCTTGGCTTTTGAGGTATGAAATCTATTAAGTGAAGTCCCGTGTCCCCTACTGGGGTATGGGGCAGATGATATACATCTGTTTCACTGATCGATTTTCTTTATAGACAAGTAGGTGATCAGCCTTCTGTGTCCTGCCAGACCGAGACATTTTTTTTTTTTATGGTCCCCACCGGGAATCGAACCCAGGACCTCTCGGTTCTACGCTCACGCGTTTACCACTGTACCAAGGCGGAGGTATGAAATCTATTATAATATTAATATTTAATTTTTTTTTTAATGTCATATCGGGCAACTGACCTGGTGGTTCACCTGATGGTAAACGATCACCACTGCCCATGAACATTCGCAGAGGCTTAGACCTCTGAGAATGTGCTGCCCACTTTTAAGGGATAAGGGATGAGGAAAGGATTGATGAATGGAAAGAAGGAATGGACTGGGAAGGGCTTAGAGAAGGAAATAGGCCTCCGACTCCCCCACTCACCGTACGAAACACAATAGCAAGCTATTATTTCACGCTGGTTTTCTGTGGGGGTGTGGTACTTACCCGGTGCGAGCTGGCCCAATTTGTGCCGAAGCGTGCTCGACTACCACAGTAATATATATTATACTATAAAATGCTTTTTGTTGATTCCACATATTGGATATACTCTTAAAATTACTTCATATTTATCGATAGACATATTTTAGTTCGATTGTTTGTACGAATTGTTACAACATCACGACTTTCTCTTTTTATAATCTTTATAGCATTTCATTGTATAACGTAACCGTTGTTCGCAAATTTAAAATTTACGAAATATGTAATTAATCTTTTTCAATAAATCTCAATAAATAAGCGAAAATACCATTATAAAAAAGAATATATTAACCGTAAACATTCGCTTTTGACTATCAGAAACCGTAACATAAAATAACCTATTTCAACTAAAGAACATATTTTCCATAGCAAATCTGGTGCGCGACCCCCTGTTTGCGCTGTGTAAAGATTTACTTCGCGTCCGTCCGCACGCTCGTGCAAGCTTGCCTCGCCGTGACCGTGGCACCATTGATGGACGCCGTCGGCAATGTCTTCAGGCATATTAGAGTCAACATGCGCAATGATGCACCTGAAGAGAAGGATCTGCTAATTATATAAACTTAAAAAAAAACGTTAAATTTATACTAAAGTTTGGATACACGTACTCGCTTCGAATTGTTTTTCATAAATTTTGAAAATGGAAAGAATATTCGACTTTGATCTCAGTGTTTTTTTTTTTGTAAGGGTTTAAAAATTTAGCCAATTTATTTTAGGTTTTTTTAGAAACGTAAAAAACACAATTAATTAGAAATAATGAGCATCACTTTTTTGTAATGTTACTATTTTTACTAAAAATGCTCTCACCATTATTTACTAAGAACATTTGCTATCTTGATTAACAATCAAATTATATATTTTATGTTAAAAATATATACCTATTCTTTATGTCATTATAAGTTGTACCAAAGTGCCTTTTAAAATAAATATAAAAATTCTCAAACATTTTTATAAATTTCTATTTTTCCTTATTACCTTTAGCAAGTTACTAGTAAGCTACATATAATTAATTATTATTATAAACTACACCTAAATAATAATAATAAACACATTTTAAAATTGAATTTACCAAAGTCAATTTAAAGCAAAAAGTGTTTCTTTTTTTTGCAATTATTTCTGGCCAGTTATAATCATCTTTAGGTACTAAAAAATAATATTGCATTTTCTCTAAAAAAAAATTAATAGATAATGAGCGGGAAATTTGGAAATATATTGACGGATTTCTGCCAATAACCACGTCCTTTGATACATAATTTAATTTTCAAAATACATTCAAACAGACTTTTTATTAAAATGAATGAAACGACATCTGCATCTGTAGCACCAAAGTCTACTTTCTCCAGTAACAGTGAAATTTCTCATCAGTTTATTATTTCGAAATGCATAAGGTGTGTATTTATATCTGATTAACATAATACTCTTATCTTCGATTCTTCAAAAATTTCTCAACCTAATACTTGTTACATTTTTTTCGTTATTGATGTTATTTAAACATGAACATTTTTTTATATGAATTATTTGTTTTTAAATAGAAAAGTACTTACTTTACAAATAATATAACGTGAAAAATTATTTTATATGAACTAAAAATATGATGTATTTTCAGAAATAAAAATGTTTTGCCCAACAGAAATGATACCGAAAACCTAGATACGGATGAATCAGATAACGAGGAGGTAATTTCGTATAATTTAATAGTAAATGTTAATTACTATCTAGTTACTAGCTGTACTTAACCCGCGGCGTCGCTCGCTCGGTACCAGACTATATTCTATTCTCTGTACCAAATTTTATACAAATGCGATACGCTGATTTCGTGTGAAAGACTAACAAACATCCATAAATCCATCCATGTATGAATCATATATCCATGTAAAAACTTATAAAACCGTAAAAACTTTCGCTGTCCGAGCTATTCAACTATGGAATGCT
This sequence comes from Zerene cesonia, assembly GCF_012273895.1. Lineage (NCBI taxonomy): Eukaryota > Metazoa > Arthropoda > Insecta > Lepidoptera > Pieridae > Zerene > Zerene cesonia. The sequence goes on along the minus strand of NC_052111.1, from coordinate 8,971,824 downwards.
CTACCTGAGAGTATTAGACGCGCTAAATCGCTGAATTCTTTTAAAACGTTATTAAAAGATCACTACTTTTCCCTACTGTAGTGTGTGTGTGTGCTCTCTATCTTTTGTATTCCTTGCTGACGTCGCTAGCCATTGTTTTTCTTCGCTTTATTTTTCTTGTTTCACTCTTTGTGTATGTATGTTTATGTATGAATTAATATTTTATACACGTATATATATTTTATATGTATTTACTATTATGTATATATATATGTATTTATGTTGCTTATAATATTTATTTTTATTATATATATATATATATATATATATCCTTCCATTATTAGATACTTGTTACTTTTGCACTATCCCAGAACTTCGTACATTTCCTTTCCAACCAGGTTGCCTGGCAGAGATTGCTGTTAAGCAATAAGGCCGCCTCTTGCACAAACGATGTCTTTTTTTTTTCTTTTTATTCTTGCTGTTTTTGTATAAGTTTGTGCAATAAAGCATTATAAATAAATAAAAATAAAAATGTATTTATTGTTATAATCTGTTCAAGTTAAATTTAAAATTAAAGTCTGTTTCATGGTTAAAAAACCGTAAAGTAAGAAATACTTGATTTATATAGAATTTACACATTTTCAATATTTTTTATCTTTATTCAATGCAAGCTGCGCCCCGCGGTTTCACACGCGTAAGTCCGTATCCCGTAGGAATATCGGGATAAAAAATTGCCAATACGTTATTCCAGTTGTCCAGCTGTCTACGTACCAAATTTCATTGCAATCGGTTCAGCAGTTTTTGCGCGAAAGAGCAACAAACACACACACATCCTTACAAACTTTCGCATTTATAATATTAGTAGGACAGTACTGAACCTTAGTCTCGGTAATATTAAGACAGATTTAATCGCTAAATAGTGCCACGGTAGACGTAAATGTTTGTACTAGTCGCATACTCAACATTAACTGACCTCAAATGATATTCAACACGCATTGTTTAATATAGATTTTAGATTATTACTATGGCAATTATAGAAATGTGTATACAAAACAAATATCAGATTGTAATATTTTCATGCATTACTAAGAAAGAAAGAAAATACGTTGTTACACTTGAGTTTAGTTTATTTCCCATGTAATTATATTATTATCTAAGTAGCGATGCACCCCGGCTTCGCCCGTGGTACATATTTAGCCAACTAGCTGCGCCCCGCGGTTGCACCCGTGTAAGTCTGTATACCGTGGGAATATCGGGATAAAAAGTTTCCTATGTGTTATTTCAGTTGTCCAGCTATCTACGTATATAAGAAATGTTATAGACTATAAAATAAAGTTAACAATATCATTACAATGGATGCATGTTTGTTACTCTTTCACGCAAAATACTGAACCGATTGTAATGAAATTTGGTACGTAGACAGCTGGACTACTGGAATAACATATAGGCAACTTTTTATACCGATATTCCTACAGGATACAGACTTACGCGGGTGAAACCGCGGGCGCAGCTAGTATTAAATAAATAGTTAATTTCCATGATTGAGATGATTGGACGTGTTGTAGCGCCTGCTCGCCGTCAGCTGTAAATCAGGTAAACTCGGGGCGGCCAGCTATACTTTACAAACTGGAGAGGTATTTGTTTTAATTTGTTAAATTAGTTTAATCGTAAAATGTCTCTTTACTTTGTTCAGAATGTCCAACAACTGCCATTGGATTCTGTCCTTCGCTACGCTATTTAAACATTTATAATTTGTAAAAGTGCTAAGTCGACTTAGGAATTATTATGTATAATATAATATTATATATTATAATAAAAAAATATAACAATAACGAAAAAACCAACTTCAAAAATCATGTAGCTCCAAAGATTTAATTCATCGTTCATTTACATAAGAATGTGAGATTTACAATCAAAAAATGAATTAAGCAGTTACAATATTTCTATTCTATTTGTTTTATTATTCTTCTTGTTCGATCAATTAGTTGCTAGTTGTATCTTTTTATTTTTACGACTATAGCTTCAAATTCTCGAAGAAATATCAGATCGAGCGCCAGAACACCAAATTTTCGTATCACTGTTCCGCCAAGTAGAGCCCATACAAATAATACTGGACAGTAAAAGTCAGGGGACTTTTGTAAGCGCGGTGAAGAGAATCGTTTTTGACGATGAAACAAACGTTGATGGGAAATGCAAACTAATTTTTGTGTCTTCTAAAGATTACAGTGAGTTTATTGTGATTTAACATTATAAATCAATAAGCAGGTCTTTGTAACCCATTATAATTGCTTTCCATAAAAAAAAATTCATTGAATTACACCTATATTATCTTCAACCCATGAAAATTGGTCTAGAACTACGAGTATTGGTAGCAGCAGACTAAACGGACGAACAAAATTTTTAATATTAGTTGATTTTTCATAAATATGGTATGCTTCATAGTTATAAATGCATCTGATTAAAAATCATTCTTAGTATTACGTAAACAATAATACTCTACAATACTTATGCATTATTACCAAAATCCCACTATTGTAACATTACAAACAAGCATACATTTTCTTTATTAATAGATTTCGAAGCATGCAAACGTCGTATATTTTCCCTATCCTTACCCAACGAACCCCCAAATTGTACTGACGAGGAACGAACCATGTTTCTCCGTACGGTCCTGGATTTCTCACAAAACCAGAGCGTGCACACCCTAGGCACTCTGCTCAGGTATCTAGACCTGAATTGGTCTAACTTGTGCATGGATTTGCACAGCAAACCACAGTTTTTGGGCTTGAAGAGAATTTCTTTGTGAGTTTTTCTTGTTTGTTATTTTCTTAGGATATTAATGTAATTTTAGGTATAATTATTATCGATTGTTTGTGCTTTTTAATATATTAAAGAATCAGCTTGCATTTCTTTTTCATAACGACTATAATCAACATGGGTATGCTTAGTATTTCATGCTTCCTATAATAAATTCGAAATAAAGCCCGTGATACAAAAAAATTTCAATTTCTCCAACGATTGACCTTGTTTCGTTTCTTTTAATCTTAATTGATTTACCTTTACTTATTGATTGTATTTTGTTTTTTTTACCTTTCTTTCTATTGAGAACTTGTTTATACCTAAATGCTTTTCGTTCAATACTTACCTATTAGTGTTATAATGTGACGGAGATAATCAGACGACAGATATTTAGGTCGTGCTAGGGCTCTCTACCTAAGCTATATCTAGATCAAGATGCTATTACTGTGACAAATTTAAAAAAGTATGTTGTGACGATTTAAAAGTGAGTCTAAGAGAAGTCTCATTGAATAAATAAATGTTTGAATTTTGAGTTTGAGTATAGAATATAAAATATCCTATTAGATCCGACATAGTAACAATAGACGAAGACACATATAAAGGTCTACAAATATTCAGCACTCAGTCCCATCCGAGCAACTTCAAGAAAGGGGTACAAGGCTCGAACAAAGAGGGCCTGAGTTTGTTCCAACTTTTTAGCAAATGCTCTTCGAAAGTTGGCCATAGACGGATGAGGTAGCGAATATTTTATAGTTTAAGGGTTAAATTATAGAAAAATAATGTCCAAAAATTAGTTCTCATCATTTGTTTATACAACTGTGAATAATTATTTAAAACAAAAACGAAAACTTCTTGTCAGAACTAGACCAAATTTAAAGGGGACATGGGAGGCAGCAGCTTTTAAAAAAAGAATCATAAATACCGGTGCACCCAGTCGAAAGCTCTGAGATCTCCTCCTTTTTTGGAATCGGTTGAAAATAACTTATAGCTCTAAGATGTAGACCGTACATACTACTTAACTACTTCGAAAATACTAATTACAGTAATAGATAAATCAGACATTTGAGTCTCAACAAATAAATTCCATTGTAATTTACCTTTTTCGAATTCTATTGTATTATTTATTTGTTATCTACAGAATACTATTACGTCACCCTACAAAGGATCTCACTACGCTGAGACAGCGCCAAGATGCTATAGCCTTCTTCATGAAACCACAGAGTGATTCTGTTGTCAGAAACATTTGTGCTTCGCTACGATTTATCAAAAATGTTAACGTATGTGTTATTCCTGTGTCAATTTCTTAAATAAATTAAAAAACATTTTTTTTGTTGTTTATAACGCTGTGTTATTTCAGGGAATACTAGCAAAAATAAAAGCGTTGTCTGCAAAGGCGTATCAATGGAAATCCCTTTATAACGTTGGTTACCGTATTTTTGTATTGTGATGGATTAATTTCCATAATAACTAACAAAAATAACTAATAAAATTAACTAGTATTTTAATACAAGAATTATCTTACACTTCATGTATAGAACGATTAATATCTTTAATACTAATAAATATATTTCAATACTGTCTTATCAATGTACGCCATTTTTATGTGTCAATTGAATATAATTTCAGACACTTTACAATGCAGTGCTGATAAGTGAAATGTGTGAGTCTGTAGCACGTACAAGCTCTTATTTAGAAGAAATTGCAAATTTTGATACAAACAAAATATACGAGGCAATATTGTTTCTAATTTTCTTTAATCTTTTATGTAATTGTAGTCTCTAGAAAAACAACAATTTATTTTGCTAACAGATGGCCTTATACATGAATAGAATCATCGATTTTGATTTATCAAAATCGGAAGGAAAATTCACGGTGAAAGCTGGAGTCGATCAAGACTTGGATATGAGTAAGTCGCCTTGTCCAAAATTATAAAAAAATCTAATTTAACAACACCGTTTCATAAGAATAGCTAGATCCTTGTTGATTTTATCTCTTTAACAATTGCTAAGACTAAACTTTACAAAAAATGTTAAAAAAATTTAATGCATATTTATAAAAACAAGTCTCAAAGATTAGAATGTTATTGTTATTACAAGTTCTTTTCAATTAAAGAGAAACAGATAATGGCCAGCCTACACGGTTTAATGTCAGAAACGGCCAAAGTAGAGATGGACCGTTTACCGACTTTCATAGAAGAGTGTACTATGTTGTACATGCCCCATTTGGGTTACCTCCTTGGGGTTAAGGCCTGGGCTGATAACCTTACTATGGAGCAAAAGGAATTACCTGATATGAAGTTTATGGTAAGATTATAGAGACTTATCAGTTTCTATAATTCTCTGTTTATGCTTTATGATGCTGTTATTTATGTCTTTAAAGAGTTGGACAACGTAAAATACCTTTCAGGTGTTTACTAATTTTTATAACCTTAAACATTAATTGCAGTTTCAGAATAATGATTACATTCATTACAAAAGCAAGGGATGTGAAGGTAGGTGAAACACAAATTATTATAATGTTTTTAAATAATTTACCAAGATTCCTTTTTCTGTGATACGATATTTATAATAATACAATACTTAATGCAATATGAAAAAAAATATTTTTCATAACACAAAAAATTTAATTTTACCACTTTGTATTTTATTTGTTTTACTACGTTTATGTACAGAATTAGACTCGATAATAGGCGACACTTACCCAGAAATAGTGGCCCATGAAACCCGCATAATGATGCGTCTCACTACCATTATATTGGAGAATTTGCACACGTTAGCGGCACTTATAGACAAATGTGCTGAATTAGACTGGTGAGGAATTTATATTTCCCAATTTTCTTACGTATGAAAGATTCCTTCTATGACTATGATATTATTAAGTGGTGTCCCACAAGGGATACATAAGGCAGATGCTTGTCTTTCATTTCCTTGATCGGTTTTTTAAGCAATCAAGTTATTAAGTCCCTTCTAAGAAGCACACATACTTGTGGACTTGTACGTTTTACCTTCGCGCTTTGTCTGCAGTCCTAACCAGGATCATTACCTGGAAAAAGGCTTACAAAAAATCAAATGATTTTCATATCATGACAGTTTTAAAATGTCCTTAAAATAAATCATACTACATACTAGTAATGTTATAACTTTTTTAAAACAGTCTTATAGCAATATCGAAAGCATGTAAAGAACTCAATTTCACACGCCCCGAGTTAACTTCAGACAAACTTATAAAAATAAAAGAAGGAAAGCATCCCTTATACCTCACGACGTGTGACAATTTTGTACCAAATGATGCAGACAGTAGTCTAGAAGCTGGCTTTGTTAAAATCTTGACTGGACCTAATGCAAGTGGGAAGTCGGTGTACATGAAACAAATTGGTGTGTACTATATTAGACGATTTCCAAATAAAGTCTTGCCCTCATTTCCAATAAAAAATCTTTCTGAACTGCGGATCGTAAAGGAATTACTTCACGATCTCACTTTTGCGTTTAGGCTGAATCTATAACGATTACGTTATTTATAGGCACCCATTTTATGATGTTTAAGCCCATTCTAATGAATAATGTCTTTAAATATATGTCTTCCAGCTACTCTTATATTAGTCACAGATACAATAAGCGAAAGATTTTATAAGAAGTTCTTAAAAATATGTCAAAACGTTGAAGCGAAGTACGGAACTCTAAAAACAGGAATATTACTCAGTGTTATCCCTGCTTTTACTTATTTCAGGTCTAATAGTATATTTAGCTCATATTGGTAGCTTTGTGCCAGCGGAATCAGCCACCATTGGTATCGTATCCAATATATTCACCAGGATTCAGTCAACTGAATGCATAGCGGCTCATATGTCTGCGTTCCTTATAGACCTTAGACAGGTGACAAAGCTTTATTGACGTGACAACGTCTTAAATTAGGTTGCGGCTCGGAGTCACTCATGAAAAAGTGATCGTTTTTGTTAATAAAAATAAAACACAAATACTTAAATTAATTAATTAGTATGTTATACGTATTTATTTTATAAAATTAGAATTAAATCACCACTTCTCAATGATCTGGTAAAATTAGAAATAATAGATAAAAAATATTTAGTTTAAAAATACAAATAGTAAATAAAAAATAGTCTCTTAATCTTCGCTAGATGGCGCTAGCTCTGCAAGAATCGGTTTCCAACTCGCTCATTCTAGTGGACGAGTTCGGTAAAGGCACTTCAGAGTCCGACGGGCTCTCGTTGCTCGCCGCGTGTCTGAACACGCTCTTATTTAGGGGGGAGGGGTGTCCGCATGTCTTCCTTTCCACGCATTTGTTGAATGTTAAAGAGTTTATTATTGACACGCCGATTGTTAAGTTTTTGGTAAGATAGTTAATCTGAATTTATTTCAATTTAATTTTTTGTACGTCCCAAAAGTATTGTTAGATATTCAGTAGAATAGATTATATATTAGTCATGGTAGTTTATTTTAGTCTTATGCTTAAAAATGTCTTATGCTTAAAGATAAAGACTATGAGTCCCTCCAGAAGAAGAGAATATTAATCAACCATTGACAAATGGATATTATATATTAACCCACCAATTAACTATTATTTAAAAGTGCTACACGTAATACTATACTGAATTTAAATTAATTTCAATTTAAATAACATTAAAACACTGAAAAACAAACCAGAACAAAAAGTGTACGAAACTCATTTCATTCCAGAGTTTCGAACACATAATCGAAGACGGCGAAGTGATATTTCTCTTTCGTATAACAGAGGGTAGTTGTGAGTCAAGTTTCGCCCACCAGGTGGCGTGCTCCAGTGGCATTGCCGGACATATTCTGTCGCGAGCGAAACACGTCTTGCATGCTATGAATGTAGGCTTATTTCATTAATACTAGCTGCACGCCCTGGCTGCGCCCGGGTAGTCATTAATCGTAATTAAAATAATATACTATCTTTTAAGTAAGATCAAACTGCATATGGTATGCAAATTTGATAAAAATCGGTGGAGTAATTTAGGACTCCATCTCGGATAAACAATCTGACACATAATTTATATATATTAAGATTTAATATCTAGGGGCTCGGCAATACCCCCGCCAAGTAACGCACGAAACACGGTCGTAATATCCTTTTCTCAAAGCAATTATTTCATTGAATGAATTTAGCGAAAGCCTTTTATAAAAAAGGCATATTTTCTTCTGCGATTTAAATAGTTCTATCGAAATACCCTTTGGTTTATACTAAATAATTTTGAAAAAGGCTACTTGAATGAATAAAAGTAACTTCAGATGATATTTCGAGATGGATATAATTTTAGACATAAATAATTTTATTTTATTCCTGAATGATTTTGATACTATACCTTGATACAATATTTGTATTTCAGAATAACGAACTTCCACAGCCAAACAAAAACATAATGGAAAAATTAAACAGAATCACGCATAAAATAAAGAAACAGCTGATTTCCGAAGAAATTTAATAAAAATTTCTTACAATAAACTAATTAAGATAATTAAGCTTAGCATATTATTTATAAAATTTCAAAATATAAAAAAGAACTTCATTACAAATACCACTACGTTTAAATTAAATACGGAAATGATTGTATCTTTAGGAAATATAGTGTTATAAATGCGTTTATTCAATTTAAAAAATTATATGATCAAAAATCGAAGTTTCATTGCAATGTGGAAAGGGATACTAAAATAATTTGATTATTTTTTTGTTTTTGATGAATTTTTGTTCTTAGATTGCATTTAACATTTGCAACTGAATTTGAATCTTTATCCGATGAATCTATGTAATGGAAAAGGTAAATTTAAAAGCACATATTATATTCCACTATATGCCCTGAAGTTAAACATATAAAATGTAAAGGTATCTTCATCTATAACAACATCAACATATTACATACATAAACATTTAAAATTTATCCCTTGCACATATATAATTACAATTTTCTAATATAACTTCAATAGCTTTAATAATTTAAATATAATATACATTAATGATATATATATTTCTCATAATTTACACAACGCGTTTTTGTCAAAACTAGCATTAACTATGGTACCTAGGCCATTTTAACTTAATTGTGACTTGAATCATTTAACGCAGCGTCACATAGAACACACATTGACATGTTTTCAACAATAGATATGTTTCGTCAACATGATAAGCTGATTAATTTATGAATTTATAATTTTTTTTATTTAAATACAGAATTTACATTGAGTAATAAAAATAAACACAAAATTCTAGTACGAAACTAAATGAATTTTATCAAATATTTCTAGCGTATATGTTATAAAATGTTGCCTAAATATCAGCGTTCACTAATCTTTTTATTCCGCAAACACTTTTAGTATTAAAACCTAGACATAATATTTGTCATATGCTTTAAAGCCAATAGAAACTAAAGATATTGGGAGAAATCATCCATTATATTATTAATTTCATATTAACAACTTAAAATCGTTTTTTCGTATATTACAATTAATATGAATGATAAAAGTTCTATATTCACTTTGTTTTGTAAAAAAAAAATATTAATTTATATTCTTTATTGTTATTTATTTAAAAATTACTTATATTTTCGTAAACATTGACATTTATGAATAGAAAAACTGCTATTTCAAATGCTCTAAATGAGAAAATTTCTGAATTCAATAAATAATTATACAAATTTACATAGATTTCATCTGCTGCATCAATTCCTCGAGAGATAGCTCTGACGCGGCCACAGCACCGCCTGTACTCGACTCTGGAGTACTGTTGTCCACTGGGATGCTGTATGCAACCTGGAGAAAGAATAAAAACTTTAATTCAGAAGAACAGGCTTTTTAAGCTACATTAAGAACTCTTAAAAAAGTTATAAATACCTGAACTCCATCTACGAGATTCAAAACAGGTGTTTCTTCGATGGGAGAGTTTTCATCCACTAAACTGATACCTGAAATAAGAATAGCTTCTTAAGAATACTTATTATATAACAAAACAATACTTTTAGAACAATATGTCTTCTTGACATTGTGTATTTAAAGTTAAACTCGAAAACAATAAATTTTAAATGAATGTGATTTTACATAAATAATATACATTTCTTAAAAAGGCACCTTAGGTATTTTTCATTAATAAACTGTATTTAATTTTGTTTCTGTGTTTATCCATTATATCATCCTTTTTTCGCTTATATATTAAACTAGCTTTGGTCCCCGGCTACACACGAGTTAAATTCGGAGTAGTTTAATAGATATTATACATATAAACCTTCTTCTTGATTCATTGTATCTATTGAGTCTATCAAAATCCGTTGCGTACTTTTAAAGAGTTAAGCGAACATAAATAAATGATATATAAATAATAAATTATATAATCATAACTTTTTTTATTTATTTTCGAAGCACAATACATCTTGTAGAACCGGCCAAAATAAAAACGACATTAGCATTTAGCATAACGAGGCATAGATAACAGAACCAAAAGCAAAAATAATAGAAATGGGTGCGTTCATAAATACACTTGCACTGTACGAGAAGCATGGGTCCGAATCCCGCCTCATGATCGAATTTTTTCTATTATTATTATTTTTTTTAATTATTGTTAACAAGCGGTCTGTTCCGTGGTTCATACATAGCCTATAGCCTTCTTCAATAAATGGACTATCTAACAATTGAATAATTTTTCAAATCGGACAAGTAGTTCCTGAGATTTAATTGTATTTACAATAAAAAGGAGGGGTTAGTCAGTTCGACTGTTTTTTTTTTGAGAAATTTTAAAGAATAGAAAAAATTTGATCACGAGGCAGGATTCGAACCTGCGTATCTTGCCTAACCGTAGCAAC
>NC_052111.1:8939412-8960221 GCF_012273895.1 Zerene cesonia | reverse complement strand
GCCTTTGTTAAATTTAATTTTTAGTTTTATAGCATTGAAATGCTTTATAAATGAGAAATTTTAAAGAATAGAAAAAATGTTTTTTTTTTTGTTTTTGTAAACAAAATCACCCACTAGAAAGTTATGTACCTCATAACTTTTTACCGGGAACCTTTTTATCATTATTTTTAATTTGATATTATTTTTTTATCTGGTGCATCCCGTTTGGTGCCATTGAAATTCGTCACTTAAGTTTTGTTGATAAATAATGATAGGTTCAATGAATCCATTGATATTTTCCAATCCGTCTATCTGTATGGCTCACCCCACTCGTTATCTTCGTGCAGCGGTGCGGGGTCCTCCTTGACCTCGGTGGCGAGCTCGACGGCGGGCCTCGCGCTGAACTCGGCCTGGCGCGAGCGGCAGAACGAGTCCTCGCATTGCGGGTTCGGCTGGAATTGTTTTAATTCCGTTGTTTACTAAATCACAATCCTACTAATCCTACTTACTATCCTACTAATATTATGAATGCGAAAGTTTGTAATGATGTGTGTGTGTTTGTTGATCTTTCACGCGAAAACTACTGAACCGACTGCAATGAAATTTCGTACGTAGACAGTTGGACAACTGGAATAACATATAGGCAACATTTTATCCCGATACTCCTACGGGATACGGACTTACGCAGGTGAAACCGCGGGGCGCAGCTAGTATAGTAAGTATAAAACAAAGTCGCTTTCTCTGTCCTCTTGAATAACGATTAGGAATAAATCCTACATTTTGTATATATTTCAATGTGGGGACGAACACGCTTCGTGACGAATTGGGCCAGCTCGCACCGGGGAAGTACCACCACACCCTCACAGAGAAACGGAGTGAAAAAGCATACTGCTGTGTTTCGTTCGGTGAGAGGGGGAACTGGAGGCCCGTTTCCTTTTCATCACCCTTCCCAGTCCATTTTCTCTTTCCTGTCGTCAATCCTTTCCTTATCCCTTTCCGCTTAAAAGCGGATAGCGCATTCGCAAAGGAACTTCAACCTCTGCGAATGTCCATGGTGGTGATCGTTTACCAGGTGCACCACCTTATAGCATAAGAACTTTTTTTATAATCAAAGATATGGCAATAATAGAAACAGTGTGCAAAATATCACATCAAGTATTAGTCCTAAAAGATATACCACAAAAATAGTGCATTATGATTCCCTTAAAATTGACTGACTTCATAAAAAAGAGTAAAAATTACCTTCAAGCTCATGGCTGGGAAGAAGTCGGTGAGCGCACTGTAGCCCAAATAGTGACTGACGTTGCCGAACTCTAGTAGATATTTCAGCGTGTTTTGTACTGAAATTAGAAAAATAGATATCGATTTTTTATTCAGTTGATGCAAATATATTGCTGAATGAATTTTTTTATTTACATTTCATGCATTTCATATAAAACATAAGTATGCATTTCTAATTAAGCATTCATTTCACATTTTACACTCCTTAAACAACGATAACATAAAATATTTAGTTTTATAGCAATAATGAAATGCTTTATAAATGAGGAATTTTGAAAGAATAGAAAAAATTCGATCACGAGGCGGGATTCGAACCCGCATTTTTGCCAAACCGTAGCAACGCCTAGCCTCTCGGCCACCCGTGATCACGCCACAGTTATCGAATTTCTTCTACTACCCCCTCTAACCTCCTGAATTAAACGTGATCGAAGGACAAACACACACACATTATCATTATATTTTGCTAGTAAGAGTGGATATACACCGCGAACTGACCCAGAAATCCGGCCACGATGCCCATGGTGGTGGGGAGGCTGGCGGCGCACACGCCCTCCCTCTTCAGCGTCTTCTCGTCGATTTTCGACGCAACCACGAGCGGTGGGGCACACTGAAACAATAATTATATATTATTAATATAATTATATATAAATAATTATTATTCATTAAAATCGATGACGTTTTTTGGTTAGTCATCAGCCCATATAGCATTCATGTCCTGTCCAGTGGGATGATCCCACTGCTGAGACGCAGGCTTCCTATGAGGGCTCAGGCCATAATCCACCACTAAATTCGGATTGGCAGATGTCGGGACTCATAAAGAGTACTGGTATCCTTATTGTGCTGTCAGGGTATATATTTAATAACATTTGATACATACACAATAACATTGACTTACATGCAAAAGTAGGTGATAGACATAGTTATGACACGAGAAACAGAAATTCAATTGAAATGCCTGTTTTCCAGTTTATTAAAGTAAAAAATTCATTTATGTGACAAGGTATACGCTTATACAATAGAATTATAGGCCAAGTAGTTCCTGACATGATTGTGTTTAAACAAAAAAGATCTTCACCTTTATGCTATAAGTATAGAATATAGATTCATAAAATTGTATACATGCTATAATTGAACATTAATTCAATGTATAAATTTTAAATTAATAGAAATACAACTCACAGCAAAACACGCGGTCTCTCCCGGTATAATAAACTGTATGTGTCCAGAGACCGCATTCTCGCTGACCCCAGATTCGAACCAGCGTTGGTTGAGTTCATTGCAAGCTGTGTTGATGGCCATCCGAGCCTCGAAGTTATCCACGCAACTGAGAACTAGGTCCACTGGACCGTTCGTGAGGCTGCCCTTACTAAAAAAAAAGGCCATAAATTTAATTTATGTAAACACTAACTCACAAAATAGAAGAAATTTGATAACTGAGGTGGGATCATGGGTGGGCGAGAAGTCAGGCATTGCCACGGTACGGCAAAAGACGTGGGGTCTGAATTCCGCCTCATGACAAATTTTTTTCTTTTCGTTAAACATTTCTCATATATAAAGCATTTTAATGCCATTACGCTATAAATCAAATTCATTCTATAAACAATTTTACGATAACTATAATGAAATACAAGAATATTGTAATTTACATTACTTGAAAAGAAAAAGCACAGCAACAGTAAAATAATTTCTAAAATTAAAAGAATAATTTTTTGATTTTATTTCATACTGTCTGCACGCCCCGGCTCCGCGCGGGGACCTAGTAATTTATCGTAATTGCCATAATATAAACTATTCTATCTCTCAAGTTGGATCGAACTGCACATGGTGTGCAAATTTTATTATAATCGGTTAAGTGGTTTAGGAGTCACTTGAGGACAAACATTGTGACAGGAGTTTTATATATATTAAGATTACCTAAATAGAAATCATTACTTTTCTACACTCATAAAGATATATGTTATAACGAAATTTTGTATGTTCATAACTTGAACAAACCACAAACCTGATAGAATCGCAGAACTTCTGGAAGTTATCCACTGTTGTGATGTTATAATTGTGGGCCTCTATGGCCACATCTGGGTTGATGGCCTGCAGCGTGGCGGCAGCCGCGGCCACCTTGCTGAGACCTGCTTGGTGCGGTTGGAAGAACAGGCGGTTCATGTTTGCCAGCTCCACTTTGTCATAATCGTAGAGAATCAACTGTAAGTTGAAAATATTGTATTATATGGTATGTAATAGATTAAATGGGGGTTTCCATGACATGTTGAAGCACAAAAAGATAATGGGATAAATTAAGGTACTTTATAAGGATGGTTTAAGTATTTAATTCTTTTCGATTTGTGTTAAATAATAATTTTAGTCAATAGCAGATGCAGATGTCCCTGATCTTCTATTGGTCATTTTACAATTTGTACCTTTCCTATACCACATCTCGTCAGCATCTCTGCGGTGACGCTGCCCACTCCTCCCACACCAACCACAGCAACAGAAAGCTCACGGATCTTCTCATAATTGTCCACAATGCCCATTCTCTTTAGTGCCATGAGACGACTAAAACCAAGCCAAAGTTTTAAATAGAAAGAAAATATATTTGTTTTTAATATTAATTTTCACATAGATAACTGTTCCATTCGATCAATTTTGATTAATGATGATGTTGTATCTACTTTAAGTAGTACATTTTATAGTAAAAACTCCATATTATAATAACTTGATGTTTGGAAGGTATAATTGATTCAGTCCAAGAAGATCCAGCATATTTTTATAAATTTTAAGCTAACATCAAAAGCTAGACTCCAAAATCAGTAATAAACATTTATAAGATATAAAAGTACAATTAACAAAATAGAAATAATAGCTCAAATGCTACAATTTAATAGAAAATTAATACAAAACCTGTAGGGATTGGAATCCACAACTTCGGAGGACATAACGTCGATTTTCTGACGAACAGGACCAGCATTTCCTTGAGCTATCGCTAGTTTTGCTTCCAGTTCGCTTACTTTCTTCTGCAATTCTTCAATACTAGCCATTTTTTACAACTTTTGTTATATTTTGCTTAACAGACACTCTCCCTTTTCGCAGCTGAGAATGACAGAACTTATACGTCAATGTCGTCTTGACAGTGTGACGCAAGCAATAAGCGCTGCCACGGTGCAAACGCGTTCATAACTAAGAGTTTTGATGTGAAAACTTTTCATTAATTTGTAGTAACTCAGACGTACGGTAGTATGCAGGTTTAAAAAGATAAAATAAAAGGACTCAGAAAATATAAGCCGAAAAAAAAAGACTTTTTAAGTGACGTATGTATATGGTGATATCGTTGGCTTTTGTTCTATGTTGCTGACTTTTATAGCCAATATATCCTCAATTTAAGAACCCATAACTATTGTTTGTAAACACAGCTCTCGTATATAACATACCTAAACCAAAATGTATAATAAGCATATTAAATAAAATAAACATAGAAGACCTACGCTGAAAATCAGTGTTGAGGTGTTTTGCCTCAAATATACTGAGTGGCATCCTTTTTTGGCGCATGCAACCACACGTATTATTCCTTGATTATATATTTTTTTTCTTTTTATTTTTCTATTTTTATGTATGTATGTGTGTTTGTGTGTGTTAAAATAAATTGATCTTTCTTTCTACGCAATATATTTGATAAATGGTAATGTTGACTGGGATGAATTCAAACCAAAGATAAAATGTTATACAAATCAAACCAACTAATCTGTGAGTGGGCTTAAACTTCATGTTTTGTGATTCAATTCAACTGTACCCTTTTTTTTATAGTGGGGAAATCTTGCATAGATACCCACGGCCCCCGGGGATGGAGCCGTGGGTTATGTCGGATTCTTACCGACCAAAACCCCACTGTGTTCCGTCGAGCCACTTGGGTGAAGGGGCCACGGGAGCTGGTTAAAATACGTCCGCGACCCCCTCGGCGGCTGCCCGTTGCCGGGCCAGGCACATAATTAGAGCGGCAATTCAACTGTACCCTGACACTCTGCTACACAGAATACTTTTGTTTCAAATGGGAACACAATCAAGGACGGAGGCGAGAGGGGGTTACGCGGGAAAACAGCTATATCGCAAAAAACTACAACCTATCTCTAAAATTAATAAGATCTCAACTTTTAAAGTAATTATATGCATGATCCATGTTTATGTCTAACAAAGTTACTTGAATGAATTTTAAAAGTATCAATGAATAATTCACCCATAAATTTGTGCATTACAAACATTCTACAAGGACAAATGACATTTCCAATATCCTTCTATTCAACATTAGATATTGTTTAATGTTTAAAACATAATACGAATTTTTAACATTCTAATAGAGGTAGGTACATTGAATTTTATCTTAATCACTCGGTCTCATAACTCATCACTTTATGTTGGTAGTTGCAAAACTAGGGCATTGACCCTTTAAACGTTTTGAGGCATTCCCGCTTCCGAAATTGCATATTGCAGTATTGATTTTATCGATATAATTTTAACATCCTAGGGCTTTTGCTTTTCAATTAATTCTTTATTCACTTTATATTAAAACTAGCGATCTCCCCCAGCCTCGCACATCGTACAAATGTAGTCGATAGCACTCAGGGTTTTTTTTTTGGATATATACGTGACATATCCAAAAAAAATCGGTCCTGTAGTTCCTAAGACTAGCGCGTTCAAACAGACAAACAAATTCAGTTTCATATCATTAGATAGCTTTAAATTAACGTAAGTTTAAAGTCAAAACAGCAATACTTTACTAAAGAGTGACTACGTAATTGGCAGTAGTTAAATTACTCTACCTACAATATACTGAAGATACCTGCATATATAACTTACTCTGTGGATACCTGCGTCCAAATTTCTACCGTTCGGGCTTTGGTGCCTGCCACTTTGCCCAGAAGCCTTTGTAAAGCAGAATTTTCCCTTGATACGAATACTAACATACTAAACTACTCGTATAGTAACAATACATTGGAATACTTTATCTCCCATTAAAAAATAGGCTTCAAAAACTTATGTGATTTTTATTTCGCACTCGCTGTTCGCCCCGGTTTCACTCGTGGTACATATATAGCCTATGTCACTCAGTGTAATTGCAGCTTTCTAATGGTGAAAGAATCTTTGAAATCGGTCCAGCCGTTCACGTGTGATGGCGTGACAAAGGGAAATAAGGATTAATTTTATATATATAGATTCAGATAAACTGAACTTACGTACCTATCTGTTATGTGCTATAGTGACCATTAAATATATTATTGTGCTAATAAATCCTAATAATCCTATCCTACTTCCTACTAATATTATAAATGCGAAAGTTTGTAAGGATGTGTGTGTGTTTGTTGCTCTTTCACGCAAATCTACTGGACTTTGATAAGTAGCTTTGATAGTAAGCTGGACAACTGGAATAACATATAGGCAACTTTTTATCCCGATATTCCTACTGAATACGGACTTAGACGCGTGAAACCGCGGGGCGCAGCTAGTATATATTAAATGTACACCTTAATTAAGCCGACATTCAAAATCGGGTAAACAAATTAAGTTTTTTTTCGTCCGCCTTAGCTATATCCGTTTGTGATAAATAAGTGAAATATTTAATATTTAAGTTGGAACCCCTCCCATTAATATTAATGATGTTTACGCGAATAATAAAAATCAACTGAACTAATATAAGAGAAATAGTGTAAATAAATTATATTATCTTTTTATACTATACTAGCGATCCGTTCCGGCTGCACACGGATGAAATTACGTATGTAATATGCATATAAGAATTCCTCTTGAATCACTATAACCCCATCAAAATCTGCTGACACACTCAGCGGCGAGCCGTGGGTGAACCGCTTTTAATGAATTCTTCTTTATTTGAAAGCTGCCTAGTGCCTTCCGGTTGGTCCCGTTTCAATTTGGTCTCTGATTCTTCTTGGTTCTGACAACTTCTGATGACGTCTTGGTCATTTATCTTATAAACAACGTGAAATCCATATAATATTTAATATAGAGAAATTAATAACTTATTTTTAGGCTGTCACGTGTAAAGATAATTCAAAAAGCGTCCCTTAAAGGTCATTGTCCCGAAACCCGTAATCCATGTGATTGGATAGGCTTCGCGTTGTAGGGATATCGTTGGGGTTAGTCAGTAGTCGGTAGTCGGTAGTCTGTAGTCTGTGTGGAGACTTCGCACACGCGATTGGTTATGTGCTTAATTTAGAGTAACTTGTTTTTAATGTGAGTAAAGTTTTAAATTATTTTACGGTGTGTTTAAATATAATCTTTCGTTATCATTATATTTTAATTATTTCGAAATTGTGAAAATTGTGTGCCGTATTAAATATTTAAATTAATACGTAAGTTTTAAACGTATTTTTACATTTTATTTCTTATTTTGCTTTTTTTCTCTTGTTTATATGTGAAACTTGATTTGTATTTGTATGATTACAATATTTTTTATTTATGATTTATTCAGGATCTTCAAATCGTGTCTTTCAACTGAGCTTGTCGCTTATTTGGAAATAATAAGGGCGTTTACATCAAATTTAATGTTTTTATAGGAGAATTAAATAAACAAAATGTCTTAAACAATGTCCTATTTATATAAATTTAGTTTTTAATCAAAATATTTCACAAACTCTGTTAAGTTCGACTTAATGTATAAACAATGACGATCGGAAAACTTGTAGAACCAGTTTGCCAAACATTTTCCATATTTTATCTGAATATATTGAACCTTTATACTTTAACTAGCTGCTCCCCGCGGTTTCACCCGCGTAAGTCCATATCCCGTAGGAATATCGGGATAAAATGTTGCCTATATGTTATTCCAGTTGTCCAGCTGTCTACATACCAAATTTCATTGCAATCAGTTCAGCAGTTTTTGCGTGAAAGAGCAACAAACACACACACATCCTTACAAACTTTCGCATTTATAATATTAGTAGTAGTAGGATATTGTTATTCAAACTGTTTTTTATACGTTAGGAATTTGTATGTCGCCAACTTTAAAATATATTTTTCTATTAATATATTATCGTAAACACAAACATATTCAGTAATCCCAAATTAAAGTTTTTAAGACATTTCTTTAACCAAAAGCCAATAATCAATCGCAATAAAAAAGGCATAAAGTTAGAATAGAAAAAAACCTAATATAATGTATTAAATAGATTCTGTGAACCTTTCGCCAGGTGCGTATTTACTCTTGCGTATATAAGCGGATTGGAAAATTGCGACTCAATGATAATGAAAACAAAAGCTTTATGTTAATTATATTAAAAGAGAAACATCAAAAATTTATGTTATGTGTTGTTAAAATTGTATCATTTCCCATTTTGCATCTGTTATTTTCATAAAATAATATAAACAATGTTAAAAACACTAGAGGTTGTAGACAAAATTGTAGTAATCACAATAACACTTTGATTGTTTCAATGCTTGTCCATCAATCACGCTGAAACTACTGATCGGATTTTGATGAAATTTGGTATTAGTAAAGACAGGAGGACTTGGGTGATAGGAATCTTTTTATCCCGATAAAAATGTTCCCTTAGGATATTGCAGTTTATAGCAAAGTCGCTTCCCGCGTCTGAGTGATTCAAAAAGAAGGTTTATATGTATCAAAATATATATTAAATTACCCCGAATTTAACGCGTGCAAAGCCGCGAGCAAAAGCTAATAATAAATAATTTTAACTAGCTTATATATAAATCTTTCTCTTGAATCACTCTATCTATTAAAAAAAAACCAACGAAATCCATTGCGCAGTTTTTAAGAATCAAGCATTCATAGGGACATAGAAACAAAATGATTTTCTTTTATACTATGTAGTGATAAAAAATTGAAACCTCTCCAAATTGTCAGAACTGGACCAAATTTAAATGGGATATGCTTTTAAATAAAAAACAATCTTCAAAATCGGAAGGCAAAAATTAAATAACTACCTACCTGAATAATTGATAATCCCTCTATTTTTAAGTCGGTTGAAATTTAATTAGATATGCCTATAGTTTTTATTAACTACAACAATAATATTCCATTCACAATTCATTCATGAAATAGTGGAATTTTATCTTATCACATAACAGGCTGGTCTTGTGCTGAACACAATCATGACTGTTTAAATAATAATGGCTTTTGTTTGCGAATAAGTGAAAAAAAAACTTATAACTCTTTCATAAAATTACTGCAAGTATTTTGATAGATATATCCCATCAATGTAAAAAATAGTTAAACCTTCTGAAATACAAGGAATCCCCTTTTATTATCTTATTATCTTATAGCAGTTTACAAATATAACAACAAAACTAATAAGTAAATAGGTGCAGGACGTTGGTAGTCATATAATAATAATTATTATTGTAACAATTTGTAATCCAAGATATTTTCACTGATGCAAGTAATAAAAAAAATTGCCTGCATTTGATTTGCCTGACGGTATACAAGCACCACCTAAAACATTTTTAGAGGCAGGACCTCTGCAGATACTTTGGCCGCTTCTAAGTGGTAAGGAGTTTAGAATGATTTAACGAAGGAAAAAGGAATGGATTGGGAAGGAAAAACGAAGCGGGGCCCCCAGCTACCTATGTTTTTGCATCATAAATCTCACCAATCTCGAAATTCCAGTGCAGCCATGCAACGTGCCGGCAGCAGCTCAGAGGAGCGCACGCCGCTCGTGCAGCCCACTTATGTGTTTGAGTCCAGTATATCCAGGAGCTACCAGAAGCGGCTGAGGAAGTTCCAGTGCGCTATATGCGTAATACTGATGTGAGTAGAGTCGAGTGGAGTCGAGTAGAATCGAGTAGAGTCGAGTAGAGTCGAGTAGACTCGAGTAGAGTCGGATAGAGTCGAGATAGATCAAATATCTTTGATTTCTGCATGTAAAGGTTTTCCTCGACCAAACACGATTAGAATTAGCCAACTGCATATGAGATCGTATTAACATTCATAGAAATGTGGTACATTAAAGTCACTGTGAAATGATCTTTACATTAACATAGCTTAGAAAATTCTACCCCTTTTTATAGCCAAAATACCCTTACGAAACGCAAGCTGTATTTTTACAAGTGTTTGTGATAGAATACATTAATCAAAATTGCCAAGAAGAAAAATACCCTCTATAATAGTCGCTAAAAAAATTCATTAATTATCACATGGAATTTTTTGTCTTAGCTATCGAATTCTCACCCACTAGTGCTAGAATCAAGGTCACAAAACGCACCACCAGCCGTTCAATCTACATTATAATTTCATTCAAAGACAATAAATTGAAAGATATGTCATCAATTTTATTAAAAAAAAACAATAATCGTTTGAAACAAACATTATGAAAATTTTAATATGTTTTTTTTTTTGAAATATTTCTTGAGATTCCATTAAATTATTTTGGATGATATTTTGTCGATATATTAACAATGTACACATACAGGTTTTTAATGCAGAATTTTAATTAATTTGCGATAAGTTTTGCTCCTGAAGCCCGCAATGTCTAGAAGCTATGGTGGGTAATAATTCATTAAAGATATCATAATTTTCTTAGCTTTCTATTAATGTGATTATATTAACTCAATTGGAATTGGAATATGGACTTGCATCTCCTCCATTACTAATCACAATTCCAATGTCATAATAATTGGTACAGTATTAATTATTTATCCATACTCCTATACTTATAAAACCTCGCTAAATATTTTTAACGTTTTAAAATACTTACCAATTTCTTTTAATGTATTACTCCTCCGAATCTACTGGATTGTTATATCGTATTGCGTATTGTTATATAAGCGGTGCCTGAAATATATGGTGAACTGGTAATCTGAAATATGTATTTTCAAGTGTCTCAAAAATTAACCACTTATATTTTGTTGTCCTAATAAATATACCTTATGTAAATACACACATACACACGCTCAAAAAACACACTCTTTGATCTTTTCTTTAATATCATCTAACAAGGGGTAATTTCCTTTTGCGAAATATTTAACGTTTTATAAGTTAAATGATATGTTTATTATATACTGAAATAAATATGAGAAAAAATACCTGTTAATTTTGGCATGTAACTACAGAATATAATATAAGAAACACAGTCACATATAAAGCTAATCAGACTTCCGTCTCCACAGAGTGATCCTCTCCGTAGCGATGTTGGTGACGGTATCCTACAACTTGAATGGAGACGAAATCATCAGAACCACAGAACCGACGCCCGTGGTTAATCTGTCTGGGACTAACCCAGATTTAGCGCCCCTGTTACAGATGACCTGGCCATTAGAAGGTAACTATTGTAGCTTAGATACAAGCCTATGTGTTATTTTAGGTCTTTAACTATGAGTATGTGAAATTTTAGCCAAACCCGTTAAGAGGTTTTGTAGGAAAGCTTAAACAAAACAAGATCCTATAACGTTTTCTCAGGCGTATTTTGATCTTCCGTATGTTTTATAATTTGTTGAATACTCTTTGGTTTATTATCTTTTATTTTCAACAGACGTTTCTTAAAAAGGATTTTCAAATCGATTATTTCTTTTTTGCTACTCAAAAACTCCGTGGGTTTACGAATTAAGGTTCAGTTTGTATTTGAAAGAAAATAGTTGTTATTTAACCCCATTTTAGTATTTGGTGTAGTAAGGTCTTTGATGACCCTTTTTTAGAAACAATAATTTATTTTTGTTGTTTTATTTAAAAGATCAAATAATATAATTGATAAGAAAACATTGATAAGACAAATATAACAGGAATCTGGAGTAACGAGCCGAAGTTATCTTGTTTACCTTAATTTCTAGCTAAGCCACGTGGATTATAATTATGAAAATAAAATGTGGCAGGTCTGGTTTTGCATTTGTTAGTCTTCTTTGGCCTGGTTTTGAATTGTTTCAATGTAACTTAAATGGTACTAAACAGATCAACGTATCGAGAGTGATTTTTTCTCGATTTATGATATCTTTCTGTGCTTTATATTTTACTAGCGGTCCGCCGTGGCTTCGCCCGTGGTACATATATACCCTATAGCCTTCCTCAATAAATGGGCTATCTAACACTGAAAGAATTTTTGAAACAGGTAGTTCCTGAGATTAAAGCATTTAAACAAACAAACAAACTCTTCGGCTTTATAATATTAGTATAGATTATTTATTATCGGATGATATTCTGTTCCATTGACTTTTTTTTTGAAAAATGTACACAACATTTTTATAAATAACGGATAAAACTACATCAAAATCCTCGAATATATTGAATAGCTCTTAAAATATTAAACAATCAAATAATTATTCTATTTACCTCAATCTTGTTACTTTTGTCATTTGAGAAGCGATTGGCTTACCACATCTTACATCACAGCGAATACGACACTTCATATTAACCGCGATAGCTATTCGATAAGTAGGCCAATTACTGGATATAAAGTTAGTTAAATGAGAAGTCGGATGACCTAGAGATTAACACGGTAAATAATTGGATTCATACTAGTATTTTCTTGTGTTTGATTTCACGCGAGGATTATACAGTTAGAAATTAAAAACTTTTTAACGGATTTTAAACGCGATTTATTCATTATTTCGAACACTTTACAGCGAGCGTGGTCTCAGTCTCGCCGTGACCACGTTTTAGATTCACGTTTAAAATCCGTTAAAAAGTTTTTAATTTCTAAATGTATTCATATTATATCAATGACCGTCTCTTTAGTGTAGTGGTTAACGAGGGAACCGAGTGGATGAAATTATTTTAGTGTCAACGATCTTTTAGCGTACGAAGATTTCATATTTAAGTCTGTCCCCTAAAAGTGGGTCGAAATCTAAGGGAGTCGGTCACATACAAACCTACAAACAAACAGGTGAAGCTAGTAAATTTCGAAAAGCATAGCAACGGATACAAAACTTCCTCTTGCTTTTATGGGGGTTGTAAAGCAAACAACCCAATTAAAGAGGCTTCCATAAAATATACCATTTAGGTGGTTAATGATATCCGCCCAACCAACCGAGTGGCCGAACCTGTATTTTGCAAAGATTCCGCTCTTAAATAGATGAAACACGTACAGGTCACGTGATTGTGTAAAAATCATAACATTATAATGCATTTTCAGTAACTTAAACGAAGAAGGACATAAGATATGTCTCTCTCTTCATTTTTCTTTATTATAGCATTTGCAATCGTGATGACTATTTGAATCTGGAAAAACATTCAAAATTATTAACAATACTTTAAACAAAAGTTAATTGCGGATTTTTAATATAATTAGCAATAAAATATACACAATTTAATGAATACTAAACGACTTTGTTTATTTAGCAAATATCTTATATCTTTAAGCGAGCAATTCTTGTATATATATTTATATATATATAATTGGAATCTCGAAATCGGCTCCAACGATTTTCATGAAATTTAGTATATAGGGGGTTTCGGGGGCGATAAATCGATCTAGCTAGGAACCTTTTTTTTGAAAATATCATATTAGTGTTTTATCGACTTAAACTTAGCGACTCTTCCTGACATCTATTGGCGAATAATAATACTATTTTTTGGCGAATAATTATATAATAAGTTCTTCTATTATAATAAGTTCCAGCAGATGGCGTTGTTAAGTAACGAAGTCAATGAGTGTTTGCTTTGAGGTTAGACTAATTGTTTATATTGTTTTGTGTCTTCTTAATGCACGTGTTCACTTAAAAATGCCTAAACTATCTTGGAAAAAAACGCTTATAAACAATCTAACTTCACGAAGTTAAACCGAGCAAAGCTCGGTCATCCAGGTACTATGAATAAAATATGAATATTTTTTGCTTGGCGAAAGAGTCCTGCCAGACTGAGACATTTTTTGTGCGTCCCCACAGGGAATTGAACCTAGGAGCCCGCGGTTCTACGCTCACGTGATAACCACTTTACCAAGGAAGCGGTCAAAATAAATATTAAATATATATAATAATATTTTAAGACCATTTTGTTTAATTTTGATAAATCAGACTTATGTCGCAATATTTCGTCTCAAATCTTATTAGGGGTACTTAAACTTAGCTTATAGTCCTCTGCTCACAGTAACTACTCTTAAATATAAATTTGGAAACCAGATAATATCTACAAAAGTGTGTACCTAACTTTTTACAAGACTACAAACTAAAGATAACATAATACTATACTAGTACTTCAAACACAACTCAAACTATTGTCCTTCCAACCTTTTTAGTGTGGCAAGTAACTCGCTATGTGTCCTTGATGAAAAAACCTTGTTAAGTCAGGGTTTCAAAACCTAAATCGTACGGTACTCCCACCTTGCAAAGCCGCTCTTGACCGGTTTTCAAACTTTACAATCATATTGATCGAATTCAACCACTAATATAAATTTTTCCAAGTGTTACAATGCCTTCATGCTAAAAATAGCCTGCCAAATTTAGCTCAGTGGTTAATAAAGGTCAGCGAACCTAAGTTATCTTGGTCATGTACTTACAAACATTAACTGAACCAGTTTATGTGTACATAATCGTCACTAGTAATGTGAATGTTTTGTTTGTGAATTTGTTTTTATTTTATCGAGGTTGTTAGAAGAAGAACGCCAGAGAGTGAGATAGAGTACTTTTTACCAGTGAAACAAGTCAATCCCGCGGAAATTTCCTCTGATCCTGCGGGCAAATCTGAAATCTATATAATAAATCCCTTCGAAAAACAATTCTTGCAGAAATAAGTAATAATCTATTCACTATTTTTCATTAGGTCCAAATAATATGAGTCACAGTTTTGTTACTCGTTTATCATTATACAATAATAATGTACTATAACTTCTTGTACATAAATACTTTATAAACCCCTGGTTCTTGAAAACTAAACATCTTTCGAAATAAAATAATAACCGTGCATACCCTACGTACACCTACCTATCTACCCCCGCCAAAAATTCGCCACGCACCACACTTTCTACGATTATTCAATAGTTTTAATGTCTTGGCATATATGATTCAAATTGCTTTGCAAGACGACAAAATGACTTGTCAAAGACATCAGATACATCGATGATAAATTGATAAAAAATAAGGCAGCAATCACAAAGTTAATGAAAGAACAAACAAAATTGATTATTATAGATGCATTTATTGTAACTAGATTTTATTGTAACTAGGGTCTTATATAATAGTTGTTCCTCACAAACCCTTCGCTAAATACGACCTAAAACCGGTTTTAGGTACATAAAAATCACCCAATTCATGAATAATTCATTGTTTATCTCCGAATTTAAAGACACGACACTCAAATTACAATTTTAATAATTAAAGCGTTGTCCTTGGAAACGGTGTCAGAAAAATATAATAAAATTTTTAACAAATTAAATAGAGCAATATTTATTATCCCCTAGCTTTCTAATGAGTATCATGAATTCAGATACTCGTTATTCAGTTCAGTAAAAATAATCATCATCAACAGCCCTTATATATTCCCACTGCTGGGATACGGGCCTCCTATAAGGATTCAGGCCACAATCCACCACGCTGGCCAAGTGCGGCTTGGCAGATGTCACATGTCGTCGAGCTTTTATTTCTTCGATATGCCGGTTTCCTCACGATGTTTTCCTTCACCGTTTCGAGCAGTGGTGATGTTAATAATGTGCTGATATATTTAAAAATCAACTTATTCCTTGTTTGATCTAGAACCTCCAGCTTCGTTTTTAAGTCCGAGGTCCTCACCACTGAGCCACACTGCTCTTTTCCATATTTATTCTAATATAAATGTCATATTTTTTGTTTATAAGAAAAATTAACCTGGAAATTAAAATGTATGCCATGTTTTCACTATTCTATCAATCGTTCATTATTCATGTTTCCTGTAATGAAATGACTAAGCTAAACTTATAATTAAAAAAAATGTATGCATATAATAATGATTAAATTAATTATGCGTATATTTGATTTTATATGCGACTAGCGATCCGCCCTGGCTTCGCCTGTGTTACATGGATACTGTATAACACTTAAGGATGAGATACATCCAATATATCTAACGAAATAAACATACAAACAGGCAAAATCTTCAGCTTTGTATATTAGAGTATAGAAATGTAGAAGTGTTATGTACTACTTACAGAGAAACAAGTAAGAATGACTTGGCGTTAAAAACTATTATAAGTAGGTTTAACGCCAAGTCGATACATAGCCACTTCTATTAATCAGGTTGCTTTTTACTGTATATTTATATTTGTATATGTTTATTTCTGTTTGTACGTTTCTTATAGAATTTTCCCGCTTGTGGTATTATTATAGAAAACACTTTGGAAATCAATAAAATTCCAGTTATTAAGTTCTTACTTTTAATGACTTTTACTTTCCAACTTTCTTACTTGTTGTTTTCTTTTAAAAACACACTCTTATACAATCACAGGACCACCGCCAAGGAAGTGGCCGTCCAAACCGCTCGCAAAAGAGGACATAGCGGCCGCGGTTGCGCAGGGGAATGACGCGTTGCGCAAGCGCAGCATCATGGAGAGCACCCTCATTCCCCTGGACAACGACTCGCCAGCCTCGCGAGCTCAAAGGGCGGCCGCTACATCAGCTGATGTCAAACCCTTGGCGGACACCGCGTACGCAGCAGAACAAGCCACTAGGATCCTTATTAATGAGTAAGTATGAGGTTGCATGAAGGTGGAATAGGGTACTTGACTCCATTAATTTATAACAGTATTATAAACTTAGTTAAAAATAATGCGCTGAAAGAAAATAGTCAAGTCTCACAAGGAAATAGGAAGTTAGCAGGTAGGCAGGTATTTAATCTTGAGAGTGGAAGTCTTCTGATAGTAGTTCCTGCACTTAAATGTGGGAGTCGAGCATGCTTCGACACGAGTCGGACCAGCTCGCACCAGGGAAGTACCACATCCCTGCAGAAAACCGGCGTGAAATAGTAGCACACTATTGTATTTCGTACGGTGAGTGGGGAGGGAGGCCCATTTCTTTTTCTTCACCCTTTCCAATTTATTCCTTCTTTCCAGTTGTCAATCCTTTCCTTATCCTTTTCCTCTTAAAAGCGGGTAACGCATTCTCTCTGCGAATGTCTATGGGCGGTGGTGAACGCTTGCCGCCAAGGGAACTCAGTTGCCCGCCATGACATAAAAAAATAACATTCAAAAACTTATCAACTTTACCTTTTTTAAAATATTGGCAAACAATTTGAATACAAATCGGATCAGGATTAACCCACATTCAAAGTAATTTTTTTCGCCCTTTATCAATTAAAGAGAAATTTCTTTTTCATAACATAAGTTAAAAACACTCTCTATTGGCTACACAGCATCGCAAATCTCGTTTGAATCATTCCAGCAAGTTTTGATGAAACAATCAAAGTGTTTAATAATCTATACATATACCTTAAGTACAATTTAAGATTAATATAGCCCATTGAGAATAAGATTAATAATAATTCTTGTCTATTTTCAGGTAGGAGTTTGGTAGTCGGTTAGCTAGTAGTTTGTGTATTCAATGAAATAAATTTTGTATTCAGAACAATATACCAAAGCCAATTTTATTTGTCTACCCACAAGTAAAACTATAATACAATAGAACGTAATGAAATACACTAAAACACAGTTAAATACCTACTACATAATTACAATAAAATAATTAAGTATAAAATCAATGTTCGAATATTATGCGATCGAAGTCGGGACGAATTACTAATCTTTTTTTAATCATATATAAAAAGTAAAGAGAGAAAAAACTAAAGACTTTTTCTTAAATACTATAGAAAAAGGAGGATCGGATTTTTTATATACCACTAGATAAATGATATAAAATAAATTGTTGTATATTAAAACACACGTAACTGCAAACTGTCGAACAGTTTTATAAGTTACGTTACAATTTACGTATTATTTTTCGTTAAACTATGATGCGAATATATCACAGGTTTCCCAAACGTCCGTCCGGGTCACAGTAGAAGAATATACGTGAAGCGGGTCTCCTGTTTTTTTTTAGTTTTGAAATAAACCAAACGTAACCTAATTCATCATATCAAATAACTGAAAATATATGCATGAAATTGTGGGGAGTATGTTACGGATCACAACTTTTCGACTGATTAAAATCTTGCAAGATGCGTTATAAAAGAACAATGTTTACAGTTTAACTGTGACATGTGCAAGAGTTAAGAAAAAAAGTACAAGTGTATAGCAAGAGTATATTACTGAAAAGCCCAGCTTGCTCCGATTTCTTGCGAAGGACACGTCTCACAGGAGCCATTTAACCTGTCGTGAACACAACCCTTATAAATACGTATTCTTACGTACTTCGCGTTTAACTGAGTATAATTGGATGACTGTCTTGCCCTAGATCCAGTATGGCCTAAGACTTCCGGCCAATTAGCTCAATTGCCTAAGACCTGTATTGGTACAGGCTTATTGTTCATCGATTGAATTGTTTAACTAACTACCACGAAGTTAAAAAAATAGAAAACTCATTAAAATTTATTAATATGCAGTTCGAAATTTGA
Organism: Zerene cesonia; assembly: GCF_012273895.1. NCBI lineage: Eukaryota > Metazoa > Arthropoda > Insecta > Lepidoptera > Pieridae > Zerene > Zerene cesonia. Next base: position 8,941,500 of record NC_052111.1, on the reverse strand, counting down.
AATCCATAGATTTGCGTAAAAACTAAATAACGCTGTTTTGTATTTATCCTTAACAATTAAAACAATCCATCGGATCCTCGGAAATAGCTATAATAATTACATGTTAAGAGGTGCATGGTTCATTTGATCATCTAATTCTAGATTTTAATGGTTAAATAGAGTCTTCGAGTATATCCTGGTACTTAACGTAAATTAACGAGCTTCACGAATGGTATCTTATTCGAATCCTTAGATATTGCACGGAAAATGCAGTGCCTTGATTATAGGCTTGTACGTTAAAACTTATTATAAATAACGATATTTAAACGATAATCAGAATAAAAATTTAAACGAATAACGTAGTAAAAGAAACACTGTATAACCAAATAGACAGTTCAGACAGTTAATCATGACAGCGTAATCAAATCAAAGGAGAAGTCAATTTTAATCTACCATCGAAGACCAATAAATAAATATGAAACTGCCAAAAAATAGTCAAGTGTGACCTCTTTGCTTCCAATAAAAAGCTAATAGTTGGAGTTCCATCTGATCCGGTTAGCGACCTTCTGAAGCCTTGGGTTATAAAAAGGGATTATAAACGACTAAACGATGTAACCAATAACCTCCCAGGGGAAGTAATCCTAACGTGTAAGGCGATACGCGAAACCGCATTAGTCTAGCTTTGGTCTGGCTTCTTGGGCCATAATGGGCCAAATACTTGTAATTGGATAATTCGGTTGCGTATTGGACTGGAACGAGTTATTTCGGTTGAGGAAGCCTATGAATTTCGATTTATAAATCTAATCGATTTTCGAATCCGCCTGAAACACTCAAATTATTCATTAAAATTCGTCCAGACGTTTAGGGGGAGCTAAGTGTTATACAAGCGCACAGAAGAACTATACAGGTTGAGTATAATGAATGAATTTTTGCAATTTATTCAGTTAATTCATTACAAAAACAAAAAAAAGTACTTTTTTTATGTTATTAGGTACTAGCAGTTCGCCCCGGCTTCGCCCGTGGTACATTTTTTTCTCTCAATAAGAACCTTCCTCATGCCTAAATATGCCGAATTGGTCGAGCCTTTTTTAGCAATACATTTGGTGATTCAGTTTTATTTATATAGACATATTAAACCTTCATATTTATTAAAGACTGGTTAAAACTAACTATAACATTTAACTTATATTTAGTTCGAATCCATTTGTTACGTTCCTTTTTTCCTATTTTTCCACGAAACTAAATCGCCTGATTATTTTAGACAACAGAAAAACTCTCAGAATCATTTTTTAAATATAATGCAGAGATGAAATAGGATCGAATCTAATCACCAACCAACATTGCCGGGGAAATGTGTATGCTGTGTCCATAGTCTTATCAAAAAGGTTTTAGTATTTATTTGCTTAACTATTTCTAACACTCCGCAAATATCGCATTCGGGACAAGATTAGAATCTTGAGGACGAGTTTGTGATTAAAAATGTATTTCTTTTGTGTAATACATTAAATTACGCAGCATCAAGTTAAACATACTTACATTCTGTTGTGCATTGTTCATGTTTTTTGTGAAATAAATGTATACCTATTTATTAACATAAAACGATTATATAACTAGAAAATAGCGTTCATCAGGCTTTATTTAAGCTTTAGGCTTTAAAAAAAAACAAACGAACAAACAACAACATGACGAAAATATAATATTTCCCATCCTGCCTTAGAGGACCTGTTCCTTAGTCACATTCGAGACGAATAACATTTTTAAGGAATAATTTTTTAATATTTATCAAATGACAACTAGACATTTTATTGGTATCTTGTCAGTAGGCGCACATTAATTTAAGGATTAGATCAATCAAGAATTGACATAATATTGCAGAAAGATATGTATAACAATTACTTACTCTATAAATTTATAGAAAATTATACCCTCCTGTGATATACTGTAATATTCTTTTCCACATTATAACAACTTAGCTTTAGGTATATTTAACAGCAATGACGACATTTGTGTCAATGAACGGTACAAAAACATTCGCCTATATACTTAGTCTGGCCATAAATACTGTTACACTTAATTATAAAAAAATATTACATTTGAATTTCGAATCTG
>NC_052111.1:8934332-8938412 GCF_012273895.1 Zerene cesonia | reverse complement strand
AGTAATAAATGTTATTTGCAGTTAACAATTTTCTTTTTTCTTTATTACAATATTTATGGCAAGACTAGGTATAACTACGTGAAAATATGGTGGAAAAAATTTTGTATTTCGAGATTCATGTATTTACAATGAGAGAGAGATCTTAACCTATTATAAATTTTATACCCGAATAAATCACCATCGGAATGCCAAATTAATGTTTGATGATTGATCTAATTTTATAGTATATTTTTTGAAGTATGAGCTCAAGAAAAGACCCTAAACATACGTACCCATTGTTATGTTATACTAGGAGTGAATTTTACAGAAGTACTTAAAAATTTTGGTTATTATTTCAGAACAGAAGCTCCCACATATGACGGCAGCGTGGGGATAGGGCCAGACATCAACGGATCTTTCCCAGAGCCTCCATACTGCAAGCCGCAGACAAGTCCATGCGTGATGTCCAAATATAGGAGTCAGGATGGGACCTGCAACAACTTGCGGAATCCCTTACGCTGGGGAGTGTCCAACACGCCCTTTAGAAGGGTGCTCCCGGCCGACTACGGTGATGGTATGTGTTTTTAGATGTTACTAGGTGCGCCCTGCGGTTTTACCCGCCTAAGTCTGGATCCCGCCGGAATAACGGGATGAGAAGTTACCTATGTGTTATTTTGGTTGTCCAGCTATGTACCAACTTCATTGCAATCGGTTCATTAGTTTTTGCGTAAAATAGTTACAAACACACACAACATCCTTACAAACTTTCGCATATATAATATTAGTAGGATTATAATATGAGTAGAATATAAACACACACACGACGGAAAGCGACTTTGTTTTATGCTATGTAGTGATAATTGAATATGTAAAGACTGCAATTAATTATGTGTTTATATACATAGCACTAACACAACTGTATGAATGCCGATCGTGGTAAAATCTTTAGTAAATAGATTTAATCCCCATTGACGTAACATTTTACCAAAAGATATTGCTTACCTGGAGATACCTGAATATTAATAATTGATTTTGTGATTGGTTGATGAACCGATTCATAAATTTTCACTGCATCATTGGCATTTAAAATCTTTGCACGATATGCGTCATTCAGTGATATAATTAGACCTTAACATATCACTTTTCAATTTCTATACGCCTGGCAAAATATTGTAGATAAAGTTCCGGAGAGATTATCGTTTTAGCAAATTTTATTCACACCGTTATTGACAATTTTGTAATATTTCGTTGGTAGCATTGTTAGGCGGTAAAACATATCGACTATTTCTGATGAAAAATCAAACACGAAATATTGTTAAGTTACTTTAATTTCTGGGTGAAATACGTAATAAACCTTTTTTGGTTTATAGGTTCTGCAGAATTATTCTTAAAACCTTTTCTGAATTGATACCTGCATTGTCTACTTCTTAGCAATACTTTCTAGAATATATATCAGACTTTTTAGACAACTTAACTCGTCTGGGATAAAAGTCTAGCGTTTAAGATCGAAACCATACTTTTTGAGCCTCATGTCCCAATTAGTGAAAACACTATCGTTATGTTAAACAGCAACCCGTTACGAATTGTACGATAAATTATATATTTTAGGTATAAGTTCGCCCCGTACTGGCAAGTACGGACCGCTGCCCAGTGCTCGCGACGTGAGTGTCACAGTGCATAGGCCGAGCTATGCGCACGATTCCGCCTTCACGGTGATGCTGGCCGTGTGGGGGCAGTTCATTGATCATGATATCACCGCTACTGCTCTTAGCAAGGGTGAGTTTTTTAATTGCTATATATGCTAGAGCGGGCTACCGAGTTTGGTGGTTTGCCTGATGGAAAGTGGTCACGAACATGGACTAGGAAGAATGAGGAGGGGGAATCGGGTCTCCCAGGAGTAGAAGTTATAGCCAAAGCTGAAAATGTCTTCGGTTTATCGTTGTGGATACCTTTTAAAATCATTTTTTGCAATATCCTACTCCCTATGTTGATGAAATAAAATTTGGTGCCAAATCCCTTTTTTGTAATTTTATTTCATCTAAGGTTGTTTTCACAATTAACATGAAGCTTATTGTGCTTATTCATAAAAAAAGATATTATTACCCTCAATTGCGAAATACGCATTTTTATCATAATATGTATAATGTGTGTAAATTAATAGACTCCAATTTCACGACGCGGCTCTTGTATCAGAATATTAATGTTTTTTAAATAAATGAACATCATGAAATTCCAGGCGCCAACAGTTCCTCCCTTCAGTGCTGCAAGGCCAGTCAGCCACAACACCCAGAATGTTTCCCGGTGGAGCTGGACAAAGAGGATCCTTTCTATCAGGACTATAACATCACTTGCATGGAGTTCGTGAGATCTGCGCCGGCGCCTACTTGCCACTTTGGTATATATGTTGGTTTTAATGTCCCGGGCTGTCGCTTGGTAACATATCTGCCACGCATTAAAACTTTTTCTTTTTTGGCAACAAAGAATTTAACTAGAATGAAAACATATAGAAAAAGTGTTTTCCAAAACAGCATTACTGAATAATTTTATCGATTCCAGGTGCCCGCGAACAGCTGAACCAAGCGACCGCGTTCCTCGACGCCTCGGCTGTATACAGTTCCGCGGCGCACAAGACGCTGCGCCTGCGCACGCGTGCGGGCGGCGCGCTACGCATGCTGCGGGCGCGCGCCGGCGACCTGCTGCCGCCCTCCACCGACCCGCGGGACGGCTGCAACACGGTAGAGATGAACGCCAAGGGGAGATACTGCTTTGAGTCGGGTGAGACTGGAGAGTTTATAGTGAAGCTATCGTGGAAAATTTTTATGAGTCCAATCAGACTTTCTGTTCTCTTTGATTGTACAGGAGGATTACAGATAATTTGTTTTGTATTGGTTCGTATTAAACTTGAAAATTACACATTTGGTAAAATATACAAACATTAAAACAGGCAAAAATATTGAGTAAATTTTAACATAATCATAACCAGTTTCCCAAATAAGTTCAAAACACTTGATAACATAATGTGACTTCGACTAACACCATCATCCATTTATTCCTCAGGTGACGACAGAGCGAACGAGAACCTGCACCTCACCACGATGCACCTGATCTGGGCGCGCCAGCACAACCGCGTCGCCGCGCACCTGCAGCGCCTCAACCCGCACTGGGAAGACGAGACAGTGTTCCAGGAGACGAGGAGACTGCTGGCTGCCCAGATGCAGCACATCACATATGCAGAGTTCCTGCCCGCTATACTGGGTGAGACTGTGACTTCCAGAGATATGTCATGACATATAAAAAAAAATCGTAATAGTATTCCACAGACCAGGAAACGTGTTGTTAATATGATCTTGAAATATATTCGTTCCAGGTGTGGATGTGATGTGGGCGTTGAACCTGACGCTGCACAGCGACGGCTACTCCAGCGCGTACGACCCAACTATTGATCCCTCCATCGCGAACCACTTTTCTGCAGCTGCTTTTAGATTTGCACACACGTTACTACCGGTAATATTTCGAATTGGAAGAAAACATTTGTGTTTTAATTCAATTTCCCTGTCTTACTACACCAACTATGCACCTTGATTTGACACCTATGATTCAGACATAATTCTAAGTTGTAGTCATTCGTACCTTGAAATCTGACTAACCACATGGATACCCACATTGATAAATGATGCAGCAATACGCACATGTTTCTGTAAACCGATGTCAAGCGCCTAATAAAGGAAAGGAATGGGAAGGGTAAGCAAAAGGATATGGGCCTCCGGCTCAGTCAAAGTCCCCACCCCAGCTCCTCAATGAAGTTTACCAACTTATGAGGGCTGCTGAAAGTTTCAGGGAGGGACCCAGGAAAAATGAACTGAAACAATAAATATACCTCTTTATACAATACTACACACATACTAGCCGATCCACATATCAATAGAACTGTCCATTCGCAGGGCCTGATCCAGCACGTGGACTTGCAGACGGGCACAGTGAGCTACACGCAGCTGCACGAGATGCTGTTCAACCCGTTCGCGTTGTACGCGCGGGACGCGGGCCGCGGCGCCGTGCGCTCCGCCATGCGCACCCCCGTGCACAGCGTGCACCCGCACGTCA
>NC_052111.1:8913266-8933897 GCF_012273895.1 Zerene cesonia | reverse complement strand
TGCGCACCCCCGTGCACAGCGTGCACCCGCACGTCACCGCTGAGGTAAGGCGGCGCTGTGCGCTCCGCCATGCGCACCGCCGTGCACAGAAACATCACCAAAATATGCTTCACTTGATTGAGACAAAAAATTCAGTCTAGTTTAGTCCTATGACTAAATAAACTAATATTGTAATATCCTAATGTCTAAAGTAATATCATTTATTATCAACGGATATAAATAAAAAAAAAACAATTAGGATTTTTATACATAAAACATCTTGTTATTCAGGAGAAATTCATGGGAATGAAATGTTTCCGCGGTAATAGTAGCCCATGTCCTCTCTAGCTTAAAATCGCTCAGTTATGATGTGACAGAAAGACATACAAACACACTTTCACACTTATAATATTTGTAGTTGGTACCCTAAACTTTACACTCACACCCTACACACGTATATTTGAAAAAATTAACGCAAGAAACACACGACTTTCAGACTTAATAATGTTTATAAATACCATAATACAAAACCTTCACCAAAATTTACTTACATACCTACAACCTACAACCCCACAGCTCAGCAACCACCTGTTCGAACGTCCCAAAGGGAACTCCTCCCTCAGCAGCACCACAGACACCATGGCCCACCCGTGCGGCTTGGACCTGGTGTCGCTTAACATCCAGCGCGGGAGAGACCATGGTCTGCCCGCGTACCCTGCCTGGAGAGAGCTGTGCGGTCTGCCGAGACCCACCAGCTTCCAAGACCTCCAGGGGATCTTTGATGATATGTCTTTGAGTCGGATCTCGAAGATTTATAAGTGAGTTTTAGTGATGTCAGGATTAAGTAGTAGCAAAGATAACATAACACTATACTACAATTAGTAGTATAGTAGACTTTGTTGTTTATTTAGGTGAGATGTAAATATTGTTCTGCAGTTTAAAAAATATCATTCAAAAAACTAAAACCCGGCAAATAAACAAAATCTGACTTTTTAATACACTATTAATACATATTTCACTCAAATGCATACATATTATACCCTAACGAAATTTTACTCTAAATCCATTGACTACAGCAACACCATCCTACAAACATAAACTATACCGATCATTCCATTTAACCCCCAGGAGCGTAGACGACATAGACCTATACACCGGCGCCCTAGCAGAAGCCCCACGCGGGCGCTTGCTCGGGGCCACTCTCACGTGTCTGGTGGCGGACCAGTTCTACCGGCTGAAGGTAGCCGACAGGTTCTGGTATGAGACCGACCAGCCGGACGTGCGGTTTACACTCCGTGAGTTATCAGACCCCGTAGACCATTTGAGTTCAATAAAAAATAATAATAATAAAAGTAAGCTGGAACTACTGATTTTTTATTGTTATAAATACAATCTGCAATCAGTCATATTATATGAACTATATATAACTACTGCAATGGGTGGGTTTAAACCCATTTTAAAATCTAATAAAGAGTTCAATCTAGTAACAATGCATAGTATAATCACAGATAACATAATACTATTTATAGGTTACACTTAGACCCAGCACCAAATCAATTGTCAGACCCATGCTACCAAATCTATGTTCTAGACAGAATCACATCAAGTTAGATAACTGCAATGGCAGACTTCTTCAAGTTCAAGCACATGGGTACTTTCAATTATGGTCGATGTTTTGCCTTTGTTTAAAGTACCCTTTAATATTTTCTCCCTTCAAACCTTCGTAGACCATTCAGACAGTCTGGCTATTTATCTTATTTCGCTTTTCACGACAATTAATTTTGCCCTATTATATTTTATTTATCATAAACTTCCCTCAACCTCCATAGAACAATTATATGAAATACGCAAAACAACCCTGGCGGGTGTGATCTGCGCGAATGAGGAACTGCTCGACCAGGCACAGCCCAGGGTCATGGAAGCCCTTAGTGCTACGAACCCTCTAGTAGATTGCAAGGAACTGCCCCAACCCAGCTTCACCCCCTGGAAGGAAACACCCCCCAAGGACCTGGACAACAAGGAAACCAAAATGGATGGCAGGAAGAATAGAAAAACGTAGTAGGATTTTGTCTTTCGTTTTGATTTGTATGAGGAAAGTGTAGAGATGAATGGGTGTTTTTTTTTCGATTGCTTGTTGTTTGGTTTTAATGCTATTTGTTACTTTTTTATTTAAAGCAATTTTTTTGATAAAGTTTTCTTTTTTTGAATTGATTGAATATTATGTGTGGTCTAAAAAATGAATTGTTTATTTTGTTTTTAATTAAATTCATCGAAAATATTCAGTAAAAAAGACAAGATATATCTTAATTTTACTTGTTAATGTCACATTCATGTTCCTTTTTAATATTTTGTAAAAGAAGTTACCGTTATTAGTTTACTTTAACTATTACTTAACTAACAAAAAAAAAGTGGAGATTTTCAATTTCACTGTCTTTTTCTGTATTTGTATCTCAGTATCATTACTTAAACTGGGTGAACCAACCTTAATGATTTTTTTTTTATTTGAAGGCTGGTGCCTCTCGTGTAGTCTCATTTAAATTTTGTCTAGTTCCAAAAATTAATAGATTTAATTATTCAAATTGTTTCTTTTTGTGCATTTTTTGCATTTTTTGCATTTTTTTTTCTTGATCCTTTGTAAAGTGTATATCAAAAGTATGATAGAAATACAGTGTCTATATTGTTAGAAATATGCATAACACTCGTACACATCCCGTTCCCATTTTTTGTACTTTAAATATTGTTCATTGTTTTGTTATATGCAGTGATTACCATTTACCATGTTAAATGATTGCTATTATGTACTAGTTAAAGATTATAGAAGTAAAAATATAAATATTAATTACGTTTTTCTGATGTAATAATATAAGATAGAGTCCCATGAAGCCAGAGCAGTTGATTCAATAGGAAAAACAGGAATTGAAAATAAATATTCTTCGTTTCTTATACTTATATATTGCAAATAAAAAAGGACTGTCATGAAATAATGAAACAGTTATATGAAAATCGGTTAAATGCGAGTCGCACACGCGATACTAAACCGTAAAGCTAAAGCTTCAGCTACAGAGCAGCTGCAAAAAAGTAGTCACCAATCTACTAGTTACTTGTTGTCTGATTATTACAGGTAATGAGTATCACTCATGATCTGTAATGACGGACGGACAGACGAATGGATAGATAATCGCAGCCTTACAACGGTCTATTAATAAAATACAGGTCCTTATTTTTACTGTGACTGTGTGATAAAGCAATATAGATAAATAAGTGTTCAAATATTATTAACTATTAAATCTTTATGAATAAAACCAATTGATTTCCTCGTAAAAGTTCCTAATGGATCGATAAATTACTCTTATTGTCCTATTTATGGCCGCTTTTATCAAACAATTTTAATATTCACTCGAGATGAAAGCGTCCATAAGTTTCAGTTTATTTTAAACTTTTGCAGTTCCCGCTTTATTTTGCTTCATAAATAAAGAATATATTGTGTATATGGATAAAATATTTTGAGAGTAATTATTATGTTTATCATCATAAAAATGTATTGAATATTTTATTGTCTAACTTTTTTATAGTCTGTGCCATGCGGTTTCAAAGCTATTTCATAATTTGTTTTTGAAACCGAAATATAATTGAATTGAAAAAAATAACCGGATTGTTTGTCAAAAATTGATAAAACTGAAATAGGTTGAACTCATTATATTATAGTTCCTAAGGTATAAAAAGATTTCGGTAGGTATAACGTAGCAAATATTTAGTAATCTGTGGTCTTATGTTCGTGAGAAATATAATTTTTTCAACATACCATATAAAATGCTTGTCGCATACAATTTATAGACTTTTTAAAACTATAAAGAATTGAAAATCGAATGTTAAAATATTAAACATCAAAAATTATCATTTTTTATATATATATATATATATATATATATATATATATATATATATATATATATATATATATATATATATATATATATATATATATATATATATATATATATATATATATATATTATATACCTGAATAACTGTATAGTCTATTTAATGGCTATTAAATAAGTGCCTTATCTTGTGCAATACTGCAATAATGGGAATATAATAAATATAAGACTAATTATTCATAATTATATTTATAAATAAATCCAACCATAACCTGTTATAATGTGTCACACAATTGAATGTCAGATTTTGAATTTTTTTTAGGTTCCATAATTGTCTGGAAGGTTCTTACAATACACATGTTAAATTTAAGTAGCTACCTTTTATTATGATTTTTAGATATTGCTGCTAGAAAGAAAGAAAATATAAATATAATGTTTTCTAAATCAAAACACGAAATGATATAATTATAGTATTGTTATAGTATTTTCAAACTTTGTCCATATTTTCATATATCCGTTATTTAATATCATAGTATGCCATATAGTACAATAATCATATTTTATATCTCATGTTATAATAATCTTAGATTAAAATCCTTTGGGGTTATTACAAATGGCGGGAAATTCCAAGTGTGGATTTTGTACGAGCAACATGGTTCTTCGCATGTAAATTAATGCAAACCTACTTATGTTTATCAAATATATTTGCAGTGTTTTTGATTCTATATCTTCTTGATATTTCGTCATAATTTTTTATGCTGTCTTATTTATATAGCAGAATTAGGTTCGATTGATTATTGTTCTTTAAAACTACGAAGAATATTCACTACACGGTTCTAATCCTGTAATAAAATTTATTTTTCAAAAGCTTCAAATTTATTTGGAATAACCCCAAGTATGTAATTTCCCCAATGTATTAAGTATATTAATAAAATAAATTTGTATGGATATTACATGTGAATTGAAACTGTGCCAAGAGCTCGTAATTGTTTTAAATAAATAATGCTTATTTTTTAAGAGTTCCCTCACCCCAAACGAATTTAAATACATATTGTGACTTGATGCTTTTATTCGATTTTGAATAAAGTTCGTTTTGATTTATATGTTTGTTTTCTTTATTTTTATACAACCTCAATAGCCCGACTATCCCTGACATGAAGACAAACAAAACAGAGATAAAATTACCTTATTATAATTATATTGTTACATCTTGTTTACCATGTTTGTGCAAGTAAAGAAGTTGAGTTATGAAATAAGAATCTCTGGCAAAAATTAATGCGAAATACATAACCCACAAGAGGCCACTACATAATATGATAAAATATGTTGCATTTAATTTTTAGTTTTATAGCATTGAAATGCTTTATAAATGAAAAATTTTGCTACGGTTAGGCAAGAAACGCAGGTTCGAATCCTGCCTCGTGATCAATTTTTTTCTATTCTTTCAAAATTTCTCAAAATATGTTGCAGTTAAATGATACATATAAAAAATGTTAAAAAATATCCAATTATTTAATTTTTTGAACTCAAAACTTAAATATAAAATATTATATAACTACAAAACAAAAAGTAATATTTTCTTTATGGTATGAGTCATATCTTTGCATCAATATTTGGCGAGCTGTAGGCAGTTGCTGACCTTGCAAATCTATAAAACTAGCTTTACAATACATAAAAGTGAATTTAACTCCATACTAATAAGGTCGAGAATCACTTTTTCCATATGGTACTATGGATATGGAATAACGACGTCTTTAGATCCTGAACCTTGAATCCTTCATGACATAATAGTTGGGGAATTTAAGAATGCGGTAAAATGAACTTTAACACTAACACTCAAAGTTCGTTTTACATAAAATGAGACTAACATGCACAGATGTTTTCATGAAATAAAAACTAGGCAATGTTAGTTCGGCCCTGTATCAAGGTTTTGTGTTATTGAATGAGATCACAATACCAGCTTTGATGTAATAATTGAAGTATGAGAAAAATATTGTATTGTGGCTGAAAATCTATCGTTGAAATATAATGATAAAAATATAATTTTTCTCGACTATTATCTCGACTCGATCGACGATCAATCGACTATTTCTTTCGTCGACTTGATAAATATTTTTGTACGATGTTATTAATTAGGTAACTGATGCGCCTGTATGCAAATATTTCAATAGATTTTAATACTCAGAAAACTTAATAATTTAGCAGGCGCCCCGTTTTATAGATAGGAAATATTCTTTCATCTATTCTAATCATCATCATCATCAGAGAACGACTTTTGATTCTTGGTCATGCTTCCTCAAGATGTTTTCCTTATTAAATTTATTTCCTGCACGCTGGCCCGGTCTCGAACCCCGACTTATCTATTTTGAAGTCCGAGGTACTCACAATTGGGCCACCATTGCTTTTTAAAAAATAAAATATTAAAGGGAAATATTAATGTATTATGAATATTTACATTTCATCAAACTATAATTACTATAGTTTCTTAATTTAATCAATTTCTTTTCACTTTTAAAATATGTTCAAATGAATTATGCTTCTAAATTCTTATTTCGTAATATAATAAATTTTCTATTATCAATATCATTGATAAGGAAGTTGTTTCATAAGACGCCTGCCATATTAGGGATTAACAGGATTTTTAAAATCGGTCCACTAGTTCCTGAGATGTATGCGTAAATTGTTTTTGTTCCCAAATGACAGCTTTATATTAATACGTTCCACTTTCCAATAGCTAGACTTTTATGGCACTGAAATAAAATATGCTGAATGCAGTAAATATGCCTTGGCATTGACTCGAGAGACAAGTTTGGCATCGGCGTTGGCACAAAACGCATTATGTCATTTCTCATTACACCTACGATGTTTATGAGCTGTTGACTATTGTTTAAATTGCATATAACAACGAAATTCTTATGGCTGACCGTATTTTGGTCCTATTGAGGTATGAAATGAAATTCTTTATTGCTTATAAAAAACAAAAGAAAGAAAATCTGAACAACATAAAATAAGCAAAAGGCGGCCTTATCGCTAGGTAGCGATCTCTACCAGGCAACCCTTAAAGTATAAGGAAAAAAAAAGGATATATAAAATAGAAGGTGAGCAAAAATAAGGCAATTAGGTAGGAGGTATGTCATTTAAATATGTTCTATTATTTCAGATATTTTAAAGAAAATACGATGTTTTAATGTTTATAACCATTATCATTTTATATTTTTACAGATTTTGACAACATAGGCCAAAGTTTGCGAAATGGGGGAAGCATAAAATTTAAAGAGACAGTTCTTCTTTTTCTTTTTCTTAACTGGCAACATCCTGATCCCACTGGAATGATTCTCCCAATGTCACGTGTTGTACAGACAATCGGTTAATTTTGGTGGCGTTTTAATAAGAGCTTTTATGAAAAATACTCTGTTCTAAGGAAAAATCACGGGTGAGATAAGAGACGGGTTAGTGGATTGCCTGATTACAGTACTCACACGTATAAAATACAAATGTACAGTGTACGTGCGTTTTATGCGTTGGTAGCGTAGGTATTTGACCACTGATGTATCTACCTCGTACGAATCCAGCACGAACGAAACGTGTATTTATAATATCACTGCCTTTTCACAGCCTAAAGGCATCCTACCGTTATGGAATCACGAAAAGGTATAGGCTACATTGTGCGCTTATGGGTTCAGCTACTGACTGGGTAGGTTACCATTAAGAATACATCTCACAATACCTAGGATTTACGTATATTTAGCGAAGAATAAAACTACGTAATGTAAATGTAGGTGTATCAAGCATATTATAAATGCCTCACATATAATCCTAAAGATTCACTGTACTTATATTATAATATAAGACTTTGTTTATTTGAACGCGCTATTCTCAGGAACGATTCGTCCAATTTAAATTTTTTTTCACCGACGGATATGTACGTGACTGCTATAGACTATAATATATGTACCACGGGCAAATCCAGCTAATACTATATATCAGATATTAATTTTTTGCAACTATGATATAGGGATACCCGTGGTACCCAATATAATTTCACTTATCTGTTTACATATTATAATTAAGTTGATTTTTCAAAATAAGAAATTCGAAAAATACGCATGAATAAAAAATGATGAAATGATTTAATACTAGTTCGGGTTGTAACACGACGAGATAGAAGAACAAAAAAAAACACACTTTATCCTACAATTTTATATAAGTAGACCTGTATTCTTAAATTTCAACCATCTAGAATCTAGGATCAATGTCAATCGGAACTAACGCGTTTATCAACTTATCGTTTTCACACGTGCCTCTATAAATTACCACATGTCATTGATAATAAAAACAACACAAAGCTTAAGGTGCGTTCGAGAAACTTCCGCGGTTGTTATCATTGCCGTTGCTTCGAGACAATAATATAATTGCATATGATATGACGCCAAAACAATAATCTACTTATAATTAAAGTTCAAGCGCTGTACGTCTTGAAATGCACATGCTTATAAGGGAAAGTCAAATTTTCTGACGTTTTAGCGTATGACGTACTTCTTTGTCTTGCATATAATAATTATCTTAATTAATAATGACTAATGGTTGACATTTGCCTTGTAAATGATTTCAATAATTATGTGTATGTTTTTACTAAAATAAAGTGAATTGCACTAAATTCTTTAAGTACGTTAAACAAAAAGTAAAATTCACAATAAGAGGGGAAAAAATAAAAATGCAATTGTACTAAGAAATAATGAAATAAATTACTTTGGCGGGAAAATTAAACGACGTCGGTAGGTACGCTTTTGGCAGATTTTCCACAGACAATAATATTAATGCAACAGATAACAATGTCTCCTGCTTGACTTATCTTGATTTATGTTACCTTGATCATGAAGTCCGAGATGATTCCAACGCACTAACGTCTAAATTAGCGTCAACGCAACATTTATAGAATCGTGTTGATTTTATTCCTCAAGTAGTTTATACTTACCGATTTAATAAGGGTCAAAACACAAAAATAAATAATGTGATTGAAAACGATTAATCGTCAAAAACGTTAGTAAAGTATGAGTACAAAATTAAATTGTGGTCTTATAGAAAATGTACCATTTTCCAAAAGCAAAAATTTGTAGGCCTACTGCCTAATTAATACTTTTATTGCATGTAGTCTCAATATTAATAATAATAATATATATTTATTTATAATAATATATACTGACTGGTCTATTTTTATTATGTTAAAATAAATGTTAAATTTTTTTTCAGTACTTTATCTAGTATATTTATAAATATACAGTAATTAATTGTGTAGTTGTAGTCAATCTATTAGAACGATATAAGTTGCAATGCATTATGCAAGTCACGAAAGAAAGGAAATGCTTATTAAATATTGTATTAGACACTTAGACCACGGTCAGAGTTGTTTTATGAGCATGAGCATAACCCAACCAAAAACTAAGGAGGGTTATACAATTATATCGACATTTTAACATTAACTCTTTCGGGAAGGAAAGTTAATGCTTTTCTTACATGCTTTTATTCTTTATTGAGTGAAATGAAGTACAAAATCGAGGAACTAGGACATGGCATGTTTTATCGGCTACCGCCCCTCTAAGTGAATAACCCGAGTAATTCGCGTTAGTGAATGACCATTAAAATTGGTTGGTTAATAATGACGTTTGCGCGAGCTCGTTATGAAGTCGCGTGGTTGTAATCACGCGTCACGTTTTACGCACACGTGATCTGGCAAGAGCACGTGTATTCTTTTTTTTTAAAGAACAGCAAAATAAATTTTACTCGTTTGTGGGGAGATTGAGTATTCGTGCATAGTACCTTTTAATGATATATTGAAAATTACGTGTCATTGATTATTAATTGTTTTATTGTTTTGCTTCCTAAACAGTACATGAGGTCCAAACTCTTTCAACTCTTTCGATTCTTCGTTTTTAATTTATTTCTCATCCTTTTTCATACGTAAAGGCTCGACTATATTTAAAAGCAATTTTTTTTTGTTAATCAGAACAAACAATCGTAACAACAAACAATATAAACTCATATGTATATATTATAATTAAAAATAACATTAGGGACATTTGCGTTTAAGATCTGGCAACTCCAACGCGTTTGCTAGAACTTATTTATATAAAGTATAATGTGTAGCGCGCAGATACCGGTCTCCTAAGGTTATTCATTCTCGAAGGCACTGGAAGCTTGGTTGCGACTCGCGAAGCATCGCGTAAAAGTGAACGTGCGACTGCAACGATCTTTGTTTCCGTAATAGTTACGTATAAAATATTAAAACTATAATCACGAGTTAGGGCTTAAATGAATATTCCATAATTTTATTGTTAAACATTACAAACAGATTACAATAAGAATTTTATATGATATATCTTCATCTATTGGTCCGGTATTTTTCGGTAAATTTATTATATAAATTCCATTAGGCATGTAGGAATTGTAGATTGGGTATGTATTATGATCATAATATTGTGAGTGAAAAATTTTACATAATTATTCTCGTTCGGGAAAAAGGCATTTGAAAGCATTCACGATTTGACCTCTTCACCTACTGACCCCGATAAAAAAGGTTTATTATTGAGAAATATCAAGTTTTTAAAATGACTATTGTATCGTTTAGTAGCTTTTTAGGCATTAATTGCAACTTATTTGTTTTCAATTTATCTTACTACATAGTATCACAGGTAGTAATTTTCTATCAATCTATCTACTGCCTACTTGGCTTTCTTGGCACGGAGTTCCAATAGATTAGTGGGTATCGCTTTTACTAATTATTGTATAAATTTATTTTTCTCATTTGAGCGGCTTTGAAATCGGTTCAATTTGTCTAAAATAATTTAAATGGAGCATTTAAATTGTAGAGTCGTAGTTTCTGTTTGTCTCACAGTTGGATCAGATTAACTATAGATCAGAGAGGGACTAGGTAACTGGTGTAGGTGACATCCTATTCATATAGGATTCCCCACTCATATGGGGACCCCATTCATATGGGGTATAATTGAGATTATATAACGTGCGCCAGTGCAAAAGTTCTTAAACGATCTGTTTCAGCCATAGACATAGCCTTGTTATATAACTACAAAAACCGTCGGTCGTAGACTAAAAATAGCAACCATAAGTCATATTTTCCGATTTTATGTCTGTCTCCGCAAGATATAAACACTGTTAGTTTATAATATATCTCGTGAGTTTACGAAGTGACAAAAAATTGTCTAAACTGTATCAAACGCATTTACAATTTAACGTATTATTTTTCGTTAGTTTATGAACTGTCCTTAACTGGTCGTTAAATTGATAATGGTTTGGTTACAGTTACAATTTTTTGCCAGTTAATTACCTCGCGAGACATATTATACACTAAGGATATTTATAATCATATAGTAACTCACACAATTGGTGAAATTCATTGCCTTCCTGATTTTATTTATAAATCATTTCAATTGAGATCGTCAGATTATTTTTGTTGAAAATGGAGCATTAAAAAAGAAAAGAAATCAGACCAACAGGAAGTTTTGTACAACTTTTAATTTGCAGACTGAATTAGTAGGTATCTAACAGATTTTTTACTACTGTTCTAGGTCTTTGACATGACTCTGATATGCCTTTATTTCTAGAATATGTTTTATTTATGAGGCTTTTTGCATTTAGTTATGACATACAAGTATTTTCATTCACATAGATTTTTAACATAATACTATGTTGTTGGTAGGTACATGATATTTGTTAGTTGTACGTTTTTATTTATTATATTGGACTATTTCTTAACAGTACAATATTGTTATTTGATTACCTACAAACCTTGTAATACTTTTTGTATTCCGGCCCAAAAAATACACATTTATAATACAACAGGTGTTTTTTCTTATGTGGTAAGGTATTGTATTGAGAAAAATGTGACTAAAGTTTGCGTTCATTGCCCTTGTTCCAAAGAAATTTATTCCGGCTCGACCTATCTATCTTAAACATTATGGTTAACAACACATTGGCCTATATCATGGAGGCATGGAAAAATTTGTTGTTTTAGTCTGTGTATGGGTATTCTTTCTGAAAATTAACTTTATTTAGTATTCACCTTTTATGTTTATCTACTTACACTGATATTATAAAGAGAAAACTTTTGTATAGTGTTTGTAATGTTTTCACGTAAAACTGCTGTATCGATTTAAAAAATTCTTACACCTTTAGCAAGTTTCATGTTTACTGAGTGATAAAGGCTATATTTATATCTCAGGCAAACAGCTAGTATCTAATAAGTATTGTTTATTTCTAAGCGGAGGAAGTATCTATAAAAATAGATATATTATGATTTATACACTCTTTAAATATTTGGTATATTTTTTGTAATAATATTGAAATCAATGTTAGCGCTTATATATTCTTAACAAATGAATATTAAGGTACACTGCTTCCGGATTCTCGATCTGATTGAAACTCTACCAATCGCCTATTAAATGGAGTATGCACTCGAAAGTAAAATATTACAGATTACTAAATACTTACTATTAACAGTACTAACAGTGTGAGTAAATAAACAATTATATTACAACAATAAAAAACAAGAAAACCATTATGCACACGTGCCTCTTATCGCAACTAAACATGTAATTTACAGTTTATGACAATCTTTATGTAATCAAGAGCGGGCGCCCGCCCCCGTAGAAGATATTTTTATATCTGATGTAGATTCAAGATTGCTCGAAATATAGACTGTAGTTTGAAAAGCGCATGCGCGATTTATCTACCTAGAACATTATGATTAACCAAATGAGAAATTTATAGTACTTACCTATATTTCTGGTGTAAAACCTATGAATGTGGCATTTTAAAAAACAGCACTTATTTTAAAACAGATGGAAACGGCCTATAGGCCGTGTGCATCTCGTGACTACTACATTTCGAAATTTCTCTCAATAACTAAATGAAGATAAAAATTCTACTTATGTACACAAATTATCATTTGAATGTATGAATAAAATGCTGTCACGTTTTGAATTTCATTAAAGGGCTTTGAATGCATAATGTTCATCAGAAATTCATACCTATCATCAAAGGTCAAACATCACAGATGCGCAATGCGACACTAGTAAACAATCAATACTTGTACATTACAGAAACACGCCTTCAATTTTAATTTAGTACTCTCTAAGGTTCAATTTTTTTCGTACTCCTAGTGCAAGTTTATCAAGGAATTCGTTTGTAAACAAAACAATTGCGATGATATAAATCAGACTCATTACTCATATTATCTCACTTATAATTTGTTTTCATTAATCTAGATTTTTTCACGTTCCCATAGCATCAAATAACTATAATATAATTCTTTTTTTCAATATCACATTTACAAATATTTCGTTATTAATAGAAATGGCTGTTTTATAATTTTTGCGTATAAATGGTCCCCGCATTCAAGGTACACTCGTGCCAGTCGATGACGCCATACTCTACAGCTGTACACGCCAAGGCGACGAGGCTCGTCGGGCGCTACTTATTTCAGTTTTCAAACGAACAAATTTCGTCTTCAGATCTAATATTAACCAGCTATTTCAGATTTATAATTTCGTGTGCTCATCAAAATGTCATAGCTTGTGTTGGGTATTTATTATAATTACTTTCAGGGTTTTGAGATTTAATATTGAATATGAAGGGGTCTTGAAATAAAAATCAATATTCAGTATTCTTTTTTATTAGTCATTATTTTAAGAGCAATAATTATAAGTTTCGTCACTTACAAACAATTGAACCTAAGTATTAATGATCAGTCTTTGAAACCTAGTTTTGGTATATACAGTCAGGTCTAAAATTTTTGAATAATATCAGTGTTTAACATTTTTCTAGAACTATCGATTAAATAAGTTTGAATATTGCGATTAATACAAGATAAATCTGACTGCACACAACAATTTCTATTCTCAAAGCACAAAAATGTAACCGTGAGCTAAGTTCCTAAGTACGGAAACCTAAAACTTACAATTACTGCTAATTAATATTTACATGAATAATACAAAATATTTACAACTATCAAATTTAAATACTTGCACATAGTCAGTCTCTGTACTAAAACGCACAAAGAATTAACTCAGTCACAACATCTTCATCCACAAACAATGCATACTGATTTGGTGGATGATTCAATAAATTAACATTAATAAATAAAATTCAACTACAATTTACTGTTGCTACAATTCGCTGTTATTAGAAGAACCACTTGTAATAGAATTTTGACAAAATAAAAATGTTTCAAACTAAAAGGACTAAAACTACCACAAAATCATTCACTAGAAATCAGTATCCACTGCACCGTGCCAAAAAATTACAATGCTATCCACACTCACAGCAGTCACACAAAATTATCTAAATGACTGTAGGCAATGACCACAACTGCGGCAACAAATAACCTAGCTCAAATGCAGATCCTACCCTTGTAACGGAAGCGACATTAAATTAACGAAGTTCCAAAATCAAACACTACAAGGAATGTCCCACAACGATTGAGCCTGAACCCTGAGGGTACACCACTCCGTTCCTGAGATATCCATATGTTCGGTTTTAATTTGGCAATGTGTCCATTAAAATTTCCTTTACTCCTGAGCTTAGTCTGTCTGGGAAGTTTATGTCGAAGGCCACTAACAAGTCACCTTTCCGCGTGGGCTCCTTGGGGAAGGGCAACCCATAGCCGGGGAAACGTTTTACTGTGAATGGCTTCACAATCTCACCTTGAAGGTTGACAGTCAGTTTCTCTCCAGACATTGTTGGCACTTGGATGATAGTTCCACAGAGGGCCTGTAAACAAAAACATTGGTTAGTACTCATAGAAATTTCCAGATTTGTTTACATGCAATACTTCCATGAGAGGTGACTCATCAAATATTCCTGATTACGAGGAAGTTACACTAAGAGTAAATTATCATTTTACAGCTAAACAATGTAAAAGTAGCATAATTGAACTTATACCTAGTCATTTATAAAGAAATATAAATGAAGCAGAGTACAAATAACAAAAAAAATTATCCAAAACACAAACATTGCAATAATAAACAATATATGAAAACACCCACCTGTTTAAGTGAGATCTTGGCTGTATATCTGATGTCACTGCCCTCTCTCTTGAACAATGGGTTGGGTTTGTCGCGAATGATGAAGACAATATCTGCTGGGATCTTGTTCCTGCCCTGATCGCCCTCCTTCTGGAACGTGATCTTGGTGCCAGCCTTCCAGCCAGGTTTCACGTGAATCGTCAGCACTTTGTCCTCTTTCTTCGACGTACCATCTGGTTGCATCACACGGCGAGATATCTTCATTTTCTTTACACAACCTCTTGCGATGTCTTCCAGCGACACATACAGGTCATGTTCGATCGGGGGATCTTGGGTCTTCTCCTTCCTATTGGGTGAGCCGTGGAAGTTGAAACTGTGACTTCTGAACGCACCGCCTGGGCCGCCTTGTCTCGCTGTGCCCATACCCATATTCGCCAATGGATCGAAATCAACGTCCATATCTCGATCGAAGAACATCGTAGTACCTCCATTCCCACCGTTTAGGTCAAAGAACGATTGGAACGGGCTGGCAGCGCCGAAGAACTGTGCAAACGTGGCTCTTGGGTCTCCGTGGAACGTGTATGAGAAGGACTGGCCACCGCCAGGTCCGTTCTGGCCTCCAACTCCTCCCTTCAAACCTTCTTCACCGTAATCATCGTAAATCTTCCTCTTTTTCTTATCTGACAGAACTTCATACGCTTCTGCGACTTCCTTGAACCTCTCTTCCGCTCCAGCCGATTTGTTCTTATCCGGATGGTATTTGAGGGCTAATTTGCGATATGCTTTCTTTATTTCGTCGTCAGTTGCACCTTTAGACAATCCCAATATTTTGTAGTAATCCTTCGCCATTTTTACCTACAACAAAGAAATAGATTCTCATTAGATTACACTTACAACGGCTAACACCATTTTTGGAGACGTATACTGATGATCCGCACAATTCACATATTCTAGAACTTTGTATCTTATTTTCAGTTTTTGTGAACAAAAACTCACTTTAAAAGCAGTTAATACAATACATTAACACTATAAATGCAGCGAATACTTACAATTTACTTTTAAACCCGAAATCTACAAATAATTACAGATTTTGCTAAAAATAATCACACACAACACAACTCACAAGTTCACACTATCTACTTCACAAATGAATGAAACGTAGCGCTGCCGTCGCGCCAAAATTTATACATTAAAACGTCTAGAACATTCTGGGACCTTCACTCGACGCAAGTGCGAGATAAAATATACGCTATCATTTAAAGTTGCTTGTGGTAGAAAGAGATAAATATATTTCCAACCGTTCAAACATGTGCACATTATAAAGATCAAGCATGACGTCGCTCGTATAATAAGTCTGTTTTCTATGTATCCAAACAAAGATTTAATATTTTAGCCAATCATGAAATAGAAGTAAGAAATTAAACCAATAGGTTCACTGCAAGCAAATATTAAGAACCAATACTAACTTAGAATATAATAACAACGTCAATTTATGAAGAAAAGTTTGCAATGAGAACAATTGACGTAAAATCAGATCACAATTTGCATTAAGGTTCAATTTTGTACTGAAGAAGTGATACATATTATAGAGAAAGCAAAATAATAAGCAAAAGAACGCCATTATTTTTTATGCTTTTATGTTGCAGTTTAATTTGAAAAGAGTTATTTGGTCTTATTGAAATAATTCTTGAAGTATCTGTTCATTATCAAAAGTACACTATATTTACGCGTAAACTATAAATAACATAACTAAAGATGTATTTAAATAAGAATTATAGAAAAATGTAGGTTGCTTTGACTGCAACATATATATTTATTTCTTATTACCGAAGCGCAGAGTATAATAATCACATCTAAGATTGAAATATTAAAATATGAAAAAATTGTTTATGTAATAATTACAGTTTAGTACTTGAGTAATTTGTATTATATAATGTTATAAATTACTGAATAATGAAGTGTGACCTAGCACCTAGCTGTCTGTAAGGAATTAGAATATGTGTATAATGTATATTACTTAAATATGATTCATAAGTTAACGTTAAAGCCAATGATGGCATAAATTCCTACAACAGGTAGCTAGGCAGGTCTACCATAATGGTACTACCATATTCTCAAACCACAATACTATTTATAGCAAATCTATATGAATTAGAATGAATCGCCAAATTTGTTGTTAACCGTAAAACTCGAGAACGGCTCAACCAATTTCGCTAATTGTTTTTTAACGTTTTTAGAAGGAACAAGAAAAGTTCTAGAAAACGAACCACGGGCATAGCCGGGGCGGACCGTTAGATTATAGACGTAGCTTTAATATTTATGAGGGAACAAATTAAAAAAACTTTAGGGTTAGTAACTGCACAACCGTTTTATGATTAATTTCCATTCTCGCTGTATTGTGCATAGTCAATAATTTATTAAAGAAGACTATTCACGATACATATGAATCGCATCCAATATACATTAGGCACACGTGACCACGATAAAACGGGATGTAGGTCAAAGAAAAAGCGAGACATTCACGTGTCCGCTCAATTGAATCTAGAATACCGAATGCTTGATAACCCTTCATATTTCTCACGTTTATTTGCTTTTGCAACCGACGTCTATCCATCGCTGGTTTTCTGTTATCAATGCACGTGTAATGTTAATTCATTAAGCAGTGTACGTGGAATTATGCGATATTTACAACTTTAGATGTGGCTATGTGAAAGTGTGTAAAGGATGTATTACGTATTATCATATTATTATGTTATCTGTGGTATTACTATGCCTTTCTTATAATTAATTAAGGTAGAAGACGATCCAGCAATGGATTCAAAATATACTAAGTACCTACAAGGTATATCAATTAAAATATGTTTGATCAAAAATGTTATTAATTGTGCTAATATAAAGTAACAGGCGCCTAATTTTTTTGAAGATTTAATGGCTCAAACGCCTAAATTGTAGTTAATTCATTCATTCATGAAAGTGAAAACAATTTCACATTGATCACATTGACGGATAAATGTAAAAGATTTAATTAAAATTTCATATATATTCTGTATAGCCACTGCAATTGAAACAATGGAAAAGCTCTCGTTTTAGTCATTCTTCGTAAATTATTCCATTTTTAACTTACATAGTAGGCAATATCTAGAATAGTTTATGAATAGGTTTTTTTAGTAACTACCGCGGATTCGGAAGGTCATTTCTCCCGAGAAGAATCAGCAATAAACCTGAAATTTAAGTATATTTATCCTTGCAGTAATTGAATATTTTTTAACAATTAAACAGAAATTAAATTCATTGGCTGCCTCATAACAGACCAGGGTGTGGATTTCACATTTTTATTGATGATAAAAATGATGAGACATTAATTTTTTATTTTGCTACAGAGCTCTTAGCTACGTAAATTCAAAAGGATAATTTGTGTCGAATGTCTGTCTGCCCATTACTCATTAACAGCTTAACGTTAACACCGATTTGGGTTACCAAATACTTGCCAGAGTCAACATTAAAGATACGATACTTCATTTTCAATAATGAATGCCTGACGAAGGATAGAAATTTAAATTTTTTGGAGATTGATTAAAATTTATTTGTTATAAGACAAATAAATGTATACCTATTTCGTAAATAAAAAAATCCTAAATCGATGTAATATTTAAACTTATTATATATATAAAAAAAATATAAAAAACAGAAGAAGCACGCCTGTACGTTTATCATGAAATTAAAATTTTTCGTTAGTTCAATGTCCGACGTAGTGTTCAGTGACCTTGTGTATAAGAATAAATAAATGAATTATATTTTCATTGGCCTATTGTTATGATTAAGGAACGTATTTATATTCAACAGAAATCTGCAACTAACACTACTACTACAATAAAGCAAGATATAACTATCACCCGTGCAAAGTGATGATGGGATTCGTGAAGCTTTTTAATGCCAACGAAACAATATTTTTAATATTGATAGCACATTGTGTATGTCAAATTATATAATGTCATAGTTAGTGTTTCTAAAAAGTGTAACAGAAAAATTTATATAGAACCAGGAAAATATTGGCTTTTTTTATATATATAGGACTTAATATCTTCTGCGTCTTTTTTTTACATAGCAACTCCCGATCCCACTGACGGCGTTGACAGCTCATATATCATTATTGGTAATTGACATTGACTTGACACCTTTATAAAAAGCAACTTTTGCAAAGCTTTAAATCGATCGTATTTATTTTAGTGTTAAGTGAAAAGAAAATAAAAGGCATTATGTATTTTTTATATTTATTATCTGACTAGTCTCAAAAACAACGCATGCCGACAGCCCTTGTAGTCGATGTCATAGTATTTCTCGTAAAAGTCTTGAATCAGCTCTTCGACCTGTAAACAAACAAATAAAACATGTCAAGCGATATATTACAAGTGAAGTGCGACGCCTGCAAAGAAGTAGCTCATGAGCCGTACATAGAATGTTGTGACTGCGAAACAAATTTGTGCTGTCCATGTTTCGCATCAGGAAAAGAAACGGGCCCCCACAAAAGTGATCACAAATACGCAGTAAGAAGAAACGATTTCCCGCTTTTTGATAATTGTAACTGGTCGGCAAAAGAAGAATGCAAACTACTTTCGGCACTATCAACATACGGCTATGGGAACTGGGAAGAAATATCTAAAAGTGTACACACGCGATCGAAGCTTGAATGTCTGGAACACTACAAGAAATACTATATTGAAAATGTTCAATATGATGAGCTTAAACTACTACCAGAGACGGAACAGTCTTTATTTCCCAAACCCACAATACCCTATTTGTATAGTATGGAAATAAGTACAAATCCACCAAGAAACAATCCTGGAGACCAACACCTAGCTGGATATAATGCTTACAGATCAGAATTTGAGCTCAGCTATGATCACAATGCTGAAAATATTTTCAATATAGAAGATACTTATTCTGATGATGAAGACGATTGTATGGAAGCACTGAAAGTCAGTTTGGTAAACGCATTAAACACACGTCTTAAAGAGAGGAAACGAAGATACAGAATAATACAAAACCATGGTTTGATTATGACAAATAAACTTTTATCATGGTTAAAAAAGTTTGATTTAACAATAACAAGGCCAAAAGCAGAGAGGTTGCTCTCATTTATGCAATTCATGACAGGCATGCAGTTTGATGCCTTCATGGAGTCCTTGAGCCTTGAAGATACGCTTTTGCAAAAGATATCTCGGCTAATTGAGTATCGTAAGAATGGCATAAAAACACTGCAATCGGCACGCTTCTACAGACACTTGAAACAAGAAAATGATGTAGCATTAAAAGAGCAAAAGCAGTTTACATCTGTCATGTCCAAAAAATTCGATAGTCAGTCTCCAGTTAAAAACAAATTAGTTTTAGGTTATTATGGAGGTGCTGTGTCTAATAAAAAATATAGAAAGACCTCTATGCCTCTTGACATTGTAGATATGCCAGGCTTTCACCTGCTATCGGAGAATGAGAAGATATTATGTTCGCATGTTCGTTTGGCACCAAGGACCTATTTGGAAATTAAAAATTTACTAATAGCCGAGAACAACAAACTTGGATTCCTTCGGTTGTTGGACGCAAGGCGGATAGTGAAGATAGACGTCAATAAAACAAGGAAGATTTACGATTACTTTATTGAAGAAGGATTCATAAGCAGGCCATTGCCTAGTATGTGAATAAATATTTTTTTATAAAATTATTGTTTTTGATTTTAG
>NC_052111.1:8910876-8913166 GCF_012273895.1 Zerene cesonia | reverse complement strand
TTATAATAAAAGAAACTAAATACAAAACTTTACTCACGTAATATTATCGCCTACTCTTTAAAATTAAACCTATCTAGTTAAAGCAAGTTATAGCCATAAAAAGTCGTACAAATTTAATGCCAAGTATTATGTCAGGATAAAACAATAAACTGCCGTTTGCATTCCCGGCATGTCACGTCCGGTTTCCGTATCAGCCGTCCGGTGCTACGTTAGGCATCACTGGCAACCCAACTTCCCATAACAATATCATTTATTACATGATATACCTATTGGTATTTCGATGAATTATACATTTTTTTTTTTAATTATATTGATTATCTTTCAGAATTGATAGATTGTATTTTCGTTTCTCCGCATGATAAGGGTTAGACCAGAATATATTTGAAATAAAAAAGGCGGCAAAATGGAACATTGTTCTGATAACTTCTTTAACTGTAAGTGTATACAAAACTTTTACTGTAAGGCTTGGCATGGTATATGGTTTGAGTCGATACGAACGAAATCATTATTTTAAAATCATATTATTATAGTGTTGTGTTATCTGTGACATTATCATATTGAATAAATAAGTAGGCAGTGCGAAGCTGAGTAGACTGTCGACGGTTTAAATGAAACTCAAACCAATTCGCCTATTATCATTTTAAAATAAAACGAAACGCACACTCCTGCGACGTAACTATGAGCAATAACAACGCGGCGAATATTGAAATGAAATTATATGGCAGGCGTTCTAAATAAAAAAAATCTATAGATATTATATTTCATTTTTTCTTCGGAGCAATTTTAAGCACAGGTGTGGATTTGCTAGGCGGTGTCATTGTTAAAGGGGGGGACACGTGCGGTGTTCCTTCACCCGTATTCATGTTTGTTTTCACTTTATTTTTAAGTTCTTCATACATTTTATTTTCACGGTTCAGTTGTGGATAAATTGACACCCGTCTGTCGTAGTCCTGAAATAAGACATTAATTGGTATATTTCGGTTCAATTTACTTAAATTAGGAGGCCTTCAACGTCATTTTGATGCACACTTTAAATAATTCCATTGTATTGTACTCTAGAGTGAACGTTCGTAATGCATAAAAATAAAATGGCTGTAAAAAACAAAGAACCTATGTATAAAAACACCTTAACAATATTTATAATTAATAAATCACAAAAAATTAACGTACAACTTGGAGGATGATGTATCCACAAGGAAACAAACTTATAATAAAAAAGCTTATAATTATCGTACATAATATGCCTTGTTACATAAAGTTATTTACTTTAAAATATGAGGAAAAATTTTATATAAAACTGTTATAATGTTATAATTTCGAAATCTTAGCAAACTTTGTGAAACATAACTGAAAACTTGTGTCTTACGATGAAAACCAAAAAGGGTTTTGAAAATAATATATTAGAAAGGACAAAAGAACAACATACTTAATCACTACATAGTATAAATCAAAGTCGCTGTCTCTGTCCCTATGTCCCTATGTATGCTTAAATCTTTGAAATTACGCAACGGATTTTGATGGGGTTTTTTTTTTAATAGATAGAGTGATTCACGAAGAAGGTTTATATGTATAATAACATCTATTAAACTTCTCCAAATTAACGCATGCGAAGCCGCGGGTAAAAGCTAGTGATACTATAATTTTTTGCTGGAGTAATGCTATTTCTGCAACTACCATAGTATACGAGATCACTTATTTATTAAGCTTTTTCATCTTTCTAAAAATTTTAATTTCATCCATAGTTCATTTCTTAAACACAAATTAGAATTACACAAAATATATGAAAATAGGACAATTTTTTAACAATGGAGCAATCAGGTCATCGAATGAAATGTATCTACTACAGCACAATGACATGCTAACGAGGTGTTAAAGATTTAAATATTGTAAATTAATCGCTCGATCTTTCTGGTAATTAAGGGTTATTGATTTCAATTATTAAACTTCACCGCCGTTTAACCTATGTAAGGACTTTACAAGTGATATAGATATATTATGCTTTAATATTAAGCCGTTATCCCTTGGGAGAATTTTGAAAATCAATACAACAGTTGACTTCTTCAAAACAAAAGAATATTGTCCCTATAATAATTATTTTCTACAAAAAGGTTCACTGACCTAGGGACAAAAATGAAACCTTGTGACAGCGATCCCCTAACAAGCACAAAAAGAATCACGAAAATCGCTTTAAAAACCGCAGAGTAACAAACCCATAATAATAAAATATAATAGTTTAAAAAAACTAAAAAACACGCTTTGACAAAAATCATATTTTGCAAATTGAAAACTG
>NC_052111.1:8910596-8910837 GCF_012273895.1 Zerene cesonia | reverse complement strand
TGGGTCAAAATCGCGCCCAAAGAAGTCGGTTACAAACAAACATACAGGTGAAGCTAATAAAAAGCGTGTAAAAATACATTCGAATTGAGACCCTCCTTCGTTTTTGGGGCGTCGTTGGTAATTTGGAATACCACAGACAAAAAAGTGGCGATAAAAACTTATCTCAGGTTACAATGAAGCTGATTTGCGGCAGATTCGAGTTAAGACATTGTAAATCTACAGCGTATGAAAAGACTAGCTG
>NC_052111.1:8909349-8910496 GCF_012273895.1 Zerene cesonia | reverse complement strand
AAGCTAGCGCAGAAATAAACAAACACAGAACATGATATTAATATAAAAATAATACTGATCTTTTCTTTCATCAGCAGTCGACAACAACTAAAAAACTGTATATTTTTAATGGCTAAGGGAGGCTCCTATTGAATGTAATGTATATGGAAATACTTCGACGCACACAACTCATTTAGTAAACAAAGAAATTCAACGTTAATTTTCTTTATTGCTGGCAATTTGTATGCAAATGCGAATTCTCCGAGGGCACATCCCCATAATTACAAAACAAAAAGCTCATAATGAGCCAAAATGTATCCTGATACATCAAAACAGACCACATCGGCTCAGCTCGAAGGCCATCCGGTCGAGTCAAGGCCGTTCACTAGACATAGGTAAGTACGAGGATTTAAATTGTTTGCATTAACAAATAGAACGCGGACCTGTTGAATATTTAGGAACTACATCCAGACAGTAACCTCTTGACATAGAGCGAGGTCACATAACCGGTTTAAAAGTAAAAGTGGTCGCGTGTCCACCCACTAAATCCTCATTACGGCTCGCGATGGCATAATTGTCGAGACAAGGCGCGCAGCCTTGGCCGTGACCGTGTGGATAGAACGCTTATTTTAGTCGTGGTGACGCGGCGTGATGTAACATATTATATAACACAAAACGTGCGTCCGTGACGATGCGAGCCGAGAAAAAGCGAAAGCTGAGAGAAAATTGCATCGCGCCGCTGCGACCGAGCAGCTGATTTCAATTCGCCTATCTTTGCACAACATTGCGAACATTATACTAAACTAGCTGCGCCCCGCGGTTTCACCCGCGTAAGTCCGTATCCCGTAGGAATATCGGGATAAAAAATAGATGTTGGCCGATTCTCAGACCTACCCAATATGCTTACCAAATTTCAGAGGAATCGGTCAAGCCGTTTCGGAGGAGTATGGCAACGAAAACTGTGACACGAGAATTTTATATATATAGATTATGCTACAGATAAATCATTTGCGTTCGAGCCGCTCTTGAATATAAGAGTGTAAATTAACGTTGAATTAGTGTTAACGATTTACACTGAACCGATAAACAGAGTTGGGCTTGTTAAAATATTATTACCGATAAAGGATATGAATGGAATATATAAATGTCGCTACTATCTGACTACATA
>NC_052111.1:8901503-8909249 GCF_012273895.1 Zerene cesonia | reverse complement strand
CCCCCTCTCCCACCTGCAGCAAGTGGTACAGCATGAAGCTGGCGATGCCCGCGCGGCGCCACTCGGGGCGCGCGAGCACGAACGATATGTAGGCGCGCTGCGCGCCCGCGTCCGGCACGAGGAACGCGCACGCGACCACCACGCGCCGGTACGTCACCACGCAGCTGAACTCCGGGTACTGCAGCGACTCGGTCACTGCGGTGCGCCGGGGAAAAATAAAACCATAGCAAAATATATATTTATATTTTTTAGTGTACTGCAGCGACTAGGTCATTGCGGTGGGGCGGGATTTTTTATTTTTTTTATTTTCTTTTTTTAATAAGATTTAATGGCTTGGTTGTGAGAGCTTTGAGCCAAGTCTTATGTTTATGTTTGGCAAAAGTACGTTAAATTTTTTTCTCACATACAAAGTATTTTAATGCTATAAAACTGAATCGAAAAACATATTTAATATAGAGACTTGACTTAAGGTAGGTAGTGAGCACAGCCGTTGGTTAATTTTTTTTACATAAAATATAAAAACTATCTTATTTCAATAATGCGTGTATAAGAAGTCTAATAAATAAAGAAATCTAATTTTTTTATGTGGCCAAAAAGGTCAAAAACTTTTTTATCGAGTTTTTTTTTAATACGTACTTAAATGCCAAATTTAAAATTAACGCACTTAGCCTATGATTTTTTGAAAATACATTCCTATTATTTAAAATATGTGACGTAAAAGAAACTCACAGTCAATCCCCGGCCAGAAGTACTGCGCGCACAATCGGTTAACAGCGGCGATGTGTTGCGGCCGCACGTACGAGTAGTCGATGGTGCCGCGCGGAGGGGGGGTGTAGTTGGGCTCGTGACTATAAGGGGGGAGGGGATATATTAAAAAAATATTGTTAATTTAATAAAGCATGCATATAATATAGCATATAATGCAGCATATAAGGAATTTTGATTTTTTTTTTACATCATAGGAGGCCTGTGTCCCAGCTGTGGAATAGCGCTAATTAAGATGAAAAATTTTCGCCAGAGATACTTATTACACTAAATTAACAAATTAAACATTCTCGTTTATAAAAAAAATTAAAATTAAATATTTTGCAATTGCAATCAAACAAGTCGATTCGATTAAAAAAATAACTATCTTAGCAACTGGCTAACTTAGTCTGTACGTCTGTGTTAACCGTTGTATCGAAACATACCGCACACATACATAAACATACATTTGTTATGATACTCTTCGGGAAGGAGTTCTGTGCAGATTTCCTTAATACAGGATTTTCCTAGCTAGGAAGACAGCCGCATTTAAGGCGCATTTTCTTTTCCTCGCCCTTCCTCATCATCCTTTTCACCATTCCACCACATACCTCAGCCATCAATCCTTTCCATATCCCTTTTCCCTTAAAGCGGGAGCCCGCCAGTTTATGGCATAAAAAAACGATTTTTTGTTGTTGTTTATTTTCATACCGATGCGTCCTCCGCAGCAGCTCGTCCATAAGCCTCAGCCAGAGGGGCGAAGTCTCCCGGTCGCGGCGGATGTAGGGCCGCAGCGTGGCGCCCGAGTACGCGGACCGGAAGGGCGCCGGTTCGATGTTCGATAGAAGCACTGTGCCATAGTTCGTGCTGGCGACCGTGCCACTCAGGTTGTCTAGCAGGTACTGTGTGATACGGAGATGTAGTCAAATATTTATTTGTATCTTATGAACAACTAAACCGATTTCGATGATTCATATTATTAATTGTGTAAACGGTTTTCCATTTTCAGACATAGAACGAAAACACACATTATACATTGTTTATTATAATTTTAACGTATTGCTTTAAAATACAAAATATTTAAGTTTTTTCT
The DNA here is from genome assembly GCF_012273895.1 of Zerene cesonia. NCBI lineage: Eukaryota > Metazoa > Arthropoda > Insecta > Lepidoptera > Pieridae > Zerene > Zerene cesonia. The sequence continues at coordinate 8,907,412 of NC_052111.1, read as the reverse complement.
ATAAAAACAGGTAACACACGAAGTTATCAAGTACGAAGAAAAAAAAAAGATTAGTGGATTGTGTTAATTTAATGGAATGTCGGCAAAAATCCTCTTTAATTTTAGGGAAAGTCGGTTAAAAAAAAGAGTACTAATAAATCCCACACATGTTAGTACATACCGATCTCTGGAACCGATCGAGCACTCTCTCCGGATTTGTGATAGTTTGTCGCTCCTCCATAATATAGCCCCCCAGTATTTTCACAGTCCTATTAAAAGAATAAGCATATAAGAAAAATAACAATTAAAAAAAATACAATATAAATACACTTGAGAAATTCTTAAGGCAACTTTTTTTTCAAATTTGTTTATTTTTTTCATTTATTTATTTCTTCGAACAATCTCTCAGTACATACTCACTTATCTAAATCGAAGATCGGCAAGTGTTTATGCCTCTTCAGCCTCCGCAGCGCCAACTTCGCTCTCATCCTGCACAAATACGCCTTTTTCTCCACATCTCTAACTCTCACTATCAAATTCTCAACGTTTTTCAGCAACTGCACTTCTTCGTACTCCGTCATCCCCACCACTTCCTTATTACCTCCTCCCACTGTCTCACACAACCAGGGCATGTCTATGGAATTTAGTTCTTTGGAAAATAAGTTATCCCGGCGCGAGTAAGGTTTGTCCTTCGGTTTCCTCTCCTTTTCCTTCTTTTCCGTGTCCGTAAGGTCTTTGTGGGAGCTGTGGGAGTCGGAGTCGTAGTGCAGAGAGTGCTTGTAAGAGTGTACGCTGGAAGAATCACTCTGTGGAAAGGGACCATTCAATAAGGTTTTTGGTCCTTTGGACACTCTAATATTTTAGTCGGGAGTTGTGACATTTTTACTCAATTTATTATCCGTTTAGATATCAATTATGATAAAAGAATAGACATTTATAACTATACTAGCTGCGCCGCGTGGTTTCACCCGCGGGCGAACCGAAATATCAAGTATTTATAGAGCTCATGTCTTAATCTGATGTACCTATATTAGTGTAAAGTTTCATTAAAATCCATTCAAGTTTTTACGTGCGCGAGTAACAAACATCCATCCATCCTAAATTACCAACTTTCGCGTTTATCATATTGATAGGATATTTATCACTGCAAAATTTTGAATCTGTCTTTGTAACAGGAGCGTTTAATTATAAGGTACATCACTAAAAAAACAAAATAGGTTTTTAGGGAAAGCTTGAATTGATAAACATACCCACAGTTTAACACAAGATTAACTAGCTGTGCCCCGCGGTTCTACCCAGGTATTACTTGATATTATATAGCTTATAGATTTCCATAATAAATGGGCTATCTAACACTGTAATAATTTTTCAAATCGGACCAGTAGTCCCTGATGTTAGCACGATCAACCAAACAAACCCTTTAGCATTATAATATTAGTATAGTATTATGAATTCATCTAATAAATATCACTAATTAGCTGCGCCCCGCGGTTTCACTCGCGTAAGCCTACGTGTTATTCCAGTTGTCCCAGCTATCCACGTGCCAAATTTCATTGCATTCGGTTAAGCAGTTTTTGCGTGAAAGAGTAACAAACATACATCCATCCTCACAAACTTTCGCATTTATAATATTAGTAGTACCAAGCACGGAAACTTACCGGCAACAGTTGACTCGTTGCGGCGTACTCGAAGCCTTTAAAAGTGTTCTCCATGTCGGAATAGTTCTCCTTCGAGGAGAGACTCGCTGCCGACGCATCGACTTCTTCTAAATCCTCTTTCATATGTGTTTGTTTGTCGTCCGTTCTGTGAATTATATTACGATATTCACATATAGATAATTGCTAATATCATTACTTTGATATAAGATTTGGCTTATTTATTTTGTATATATTAGCTTAAATATATAATAGGCTCTCAATTACTTGTATAACACTAAATTTCTAATAAGATTATATAGATACTTTATTATTTATTAATCATCTTTCATAGTTTATACTATGAAACATTGATTGATTTCTTAATAGAAAGAATGCAATTAAAATTTTGTCAGGATAAAGTAATTTAGTTTCACAAATCGAATGTATTTTGTTTTGGCTATGTATTCGACAATTCTGTGGTTTTTAACAAATCGAAAGAAAATTATTGTAGTATGGTCCATTTTTGAATTTGGAGTAGTTTTGTACCTCTCAGAGACAAAAAAGTAACTTTATTGTAAAAATAATTGTTAATGATCAACCAATAAGCATTTTGAAGTATATACTAAAATTTTTAATTTATTTATTTAATAGTATATATCTCAAACAATTATTTAAAAAAAATGACCCAATATGCATTTTAAAGGATACCCTCATTCACATAAAATGTACCAACTTGAGTTCAGTCTCGAACGTTTCGTGCGATGTGCCGGACGTGTCTTCCAAGTCCAAGCGTCGTTTCTTCGCCGGGTTCGATATTGGCTTTAAATCTACTTCCTCCGCCATATAATCTTTGTAACCTGGTTAGTGCGAGATATAAATCTAGACAATGAAATCTATTGTACCTATGTCTATGAATTTAATAAACGAATTGAAAAATTACACCTTACTGATATAATGCGGAAATGTGTTCGTTTGTCTCTCATTACATCGCCACTGAACATTTTTTATGGTAAGATTTTAGTGTAGATATAGTTAAGTTAGCGTTTAAATATAAGATAGTATATTAAGGATAATAAAGACCGATGCGGGTCTCTTCTGCACTATTATTAATATTAAAGAGGAAGGAGGAGGAAGGTATTTGTATTTTTATTTGTTTGTTTGTAGTGGATAAACTCAAAAACTGCTGGACCGATTTTTTAAAATTCACCATTAGAAAGAACCTTTACCATGGGCAAATTTAATAAATTTGACCACGCATACGAAGCCGCGGGTAACATCTTACCCATTTCAGTGACTTTTTCTATGAAGAGTTCCCTGTCTTGGATGCTGTTTAGGTTCCGGAGTCGTCCTTTTGGTCTGTCGCGAGATACCTCTTGCACTGAAATTATTACACAACTTCAGAAAAAAAATTATTATTAAAAAGGATGTTACGGTTTATGATTTTTTACATCAGAACCTTCGAATTTGTTAACCGATTTTGATATCAAGCTGGTGCCTCCAAGGCATTTTTAGTATGTTTTTCTGACAATTGAAAGTATTAGGTTTTATGTCAAATTAATTATTTATTAAATGTGCAAAATTTCAACGGCGCTTATGTGAGGCAAGAAATTATTTATCCACTTATTTATAACAGTATCATCCTGCTTTTTATAATTATCATCATCATCAGCCCATATATGTTCCCACTGCTGGGACGCAGGCCTCTTATGAGGGTTCAGGCCATAATCCACCACGCTGGCCAAGTGCAGCTTGGCAGATATCACATGTCATCGCTTTTTATAAAATAACCACTTATTTCTTAATTTTTAACACGCTGTTATAAGCTTCACCTGTATGTTTGTATGCAACTAACACCTTTCGATTCGATTTTGACTTTCTTTAAACAATCTGTGACAATACAATAATTTCATGACTATCTTACTATCCTGATTGCAATTGCCACAATCAAATATTTTCATTGCATATTCTATAAGAATAAGTGTGACAATTTAGTTTATTCTATCATTGCAAGGATATTTTTTAGTCTTTTTTAACTATTCAAAACTCAAAACTCAAACTGAAACATTTATATATTCAATTTAGCTTTCCTACAGAAGCACTTATTTTACAAAGTTACATTTCTTTATATTTACCACATAATAAACTATATTTATAATATTTAAATACTCACATATATAAGTAGCGACTGCTGGTGTAAACTCGTGTTTCAGCTTCCACCAGCCAGTCTCACCGAGCTGGACGGAGCCAGATTGGACGAGCAGGTTGCTGTAGCTCGACAGCGCCCCAGCGATTGTGCCTATCCAGTTTTTCTTCTGTTTACTGAAATTTTTTAATAGCCACCATATACTTCTTCATTATATATGGACAATATGTATTTATGAAATACATTTTTCATTGTTTACCAATTATGTTTTTCACTGTTTCAAATCTTCTGCAAATCTTATCCTTCCTACTAATATTATAAATGCGAAAGTTTGTAAGGATGTGTGTGTGTTAGTTACTCTTTCACGCAAAAACTACAAAACCGATTGATAACATATAGGCAATTTTTTATCCCGATATTCCCACAGGATACGCACTTACGCGGGTGAAACCGCGGGGCACAGCTAGTAAGCACTATACTTAAAAGTATCAATCTATATACAAATAGCAGCATCAAGTTATATAGATTTTTCCACTGACACTAAATGAACAGGTACTATATATGCACCAGTACATCGTATAATAATTAAAATAATTACTGTACTAAATATCTTTATATAATACTACACAAATATTAGAAATGTGAAAGGTTATTTGTTTGGATGTTTGTCTGTCAATCACGCTGAAACAACTGAATGGGTTTAGATGAAATTTGAAAAATTCTGTATACCAGATAGGGTATGAGCTAACTTAGGTGATAGGATACTTTTTATCTCAATTAAAAGCTAAAACAAGAATCTTGATATCCGGACGGAGCCGGGCCAAGCGTATAGCAATATTTAAAAACATCAAGTCATCTACCATCAAATATTGATGAAAAAAGGTCTTTGTGCTATTGCTACACAGACAGACACAAAAAACATCTCAATTTTTTTCAAGGTACATGTCCCTATGACCCAGCCCCTGGATCCACCCTTGTTGGGCAATAAGTTTTTAATTAATAAAGATACATAACTAGGGTAAGCTTTGTTCAACATACCATTTGGCTCCAAAGAGTAGCACCCAATTCCTATCGATGAAAGAACAGATGTGCGTCTTATAGTGGAAGTAGCCATGGTTGCTGATCCCGCTCATATGCTTACTGTGGTGGTATAATGTTAACAGTATCACATTGACCCTGGAAACAATTTCACAGATAAATCATACAACTGTAGTGATTCTTAGTCTGAATCATGCAAGTGCAATTTTTCCAGTTGTTAAGTATATATATATATATATATTATGTAATATATAATTTATATATACAATTTTCCGACATACTCAACTAAGGGGCCTACTGGCCCTACTGGAGGAATACTATTTCCTTCTTATAGTATTATTTCGCTATATTACACTTTTTTAAAACAGATAATTTCTATATCTTTTTAATGGATAACAAAATGGAGGTCCTCAGTTCAACTGTAGTTTTTTGGCTTTGTTTCTGAATATGTATGTAGGTTTACAACCAATTGGGTGTTTGGGAATTGTTGTCATTTAATCCTATTTTAGAATTTCGAGTAGTACCTGGAGGAGTAGGACATCAGTAACTTTTTTTTTTTGAAAAGAATATATAAGTAGTAGTTTTTATTGCTGTTAACTAATCAGCAACTTCTTTTCTGCACTTTTCTCATCAGTTTATTCGAAGGATATATAAATTACAAATTCGATACACACCAAAGAATTTTGTTCCGATTGAAACATTCTTCTTTACTAGGCGAACAATCAGCACATGTGAAGTCGAAGAAAACATCGCCAGAAAAATCACCCGGCGTTCCTCCACTTTTTAAACATGTTAAATGTACAAAACACCTGCACGCCTCGCATATTAGACCTGGTTGAAATTGTTTGTTTTCTGGAAGATTGCAGTATTTGCAAATGGGACTCATTGTTCTTGTTATTAAAATAAACTGAAACTTAAAAATAAACAATGTTTTGACTTTTGGAAACGAAATCCGATAACTGTAACACTGACGGATTCATAACCTACAAACTGTCAAATTGGCACTTACAGTTCAGAAATTTTATTTTAGGAGCTTTCGAACTTTGTTGTGTCGGAAGAAACACGTGCCACTGAGATTTATACTGATTTTTTACTTAAAAGCAGTCATTTTT
>NC_052111.1:8898054-8900503 GCF_012273895.1 Zerene cesonia | reverse complement strand
TAATAAATGTTATTTGCAGTTAACAATTTTCTTTTTTCTTTATTACAATATTTATGGCAAGACTAGGTATTTATAAATCTATTTAACCCTCATTCAGTTAAGAAAAAAGAGAGTGTCATCAAATTAGGTATATTTAAAATGTTACAGATATTGTAATAATATCATTATTATATATAAAAAATAAACCAATAAACTTACAATGGAACTTTTTTCCCGTTTTGCAACATTTTTCCTTGCTAGCTATTGGTCGTAGCGTTGTGTTAACGGCCTATATATTATTTAGGAAGCAGTTCTTAATATATGAGCATTTATTCAAACGAACTCTTCAGCCTTTTTTTACATGTTTAAAATTGTACCTAATATCTCAAACCCATCAGATTTTTTATGTCCAAGATTTAACGTTTTTTTGAACAAAATCCCACAGGCCTGCACAGAAATGGTGATGCCAATGTGTACAACTGGCAAGGATGATATGTTCGAAGCATCGCCCTGGAACTTTACGAAGTACTCCGAGGAATGCCATAGAAAATACAACGTGTACCCGCGTCCTGATGGCGCTGGAGTCGAATATGGAGGAGATAGACTACATGCAGCCTCTAATATTGTTTTCAGTAACGGTTTACTTGACCCATGGGCGGGAGGTGAGGCCAAAAACGCATATAAATATTTTCTGTGCCAGTTAAAAAAAGGAATTAGAAAAATCTTATCCACATATTAATTATATCCATAAAACTTGGTGGATTATAATTATTGTAGTCACTCTCTTTAGATTATTGATTCTTAATAGAATTGCAGCTGTGGTCAATTAACAAATTGTATCTGTTATAGGTGGAATTTTGAACAGTATCAGCAAATCAGTGACAGCAGTCGTGATCATAGACGCAGCACATCATTTAGACCTCATGCCGAGCACACCTCATGATCCGCAATCGGTTATAGCGGCCAGGAACATCCATAAACAAAACATCGATAAATGGATTAGAGAGTTCAGACAGGAGAGGAAGAATAGACAATAGATAATAAATACTTTTTCCAGATTTTAATCATGTTTTATTTCGTATTCACTTGCCCACATTGGTATGAATGATTTGAAATATTATAAAACAAAATATATGTAAACTATAAATTTGTTAAAAATGTGTTCTCTACTGTTAACAATAGAGAGACGTAAAATCTACCTTGTGCTGTATTGGTATCAGTTTACCCACTACGTTGACTTGTTTAAATATAATTTCTCCCCTTTTATGGTTATGGTGAATTTTTTTTTTTTTGTAAAACATAAGAACTGATGGCTGAACATAGATTCGTCAATAAATAGCTTCCACAAATCAATTATGTATTCTTCAATTTTTTTTTACGATGTAGGTTGCTCAGTTATAATTGCCCTGCCCTGCTTATGCAGTTATAATATTGTATTGAGGCCGACGACCACTTTCGACTGATAGATTGATAGGTCCAAGAGGTTCCACCAGTTGCTATCAAAGAATGCTGCTTACTGTCCTTCCACCTCTTCCACGAAGATAATTATATACATTTCCAATTTGACTTAGAGTTGCATATGATTTTCCGATCGCTTTATCCGGTGTTGGAGCTCGAACTGATAGCTGGAAACTTACTAATGTCATCGTATCAATATTTTCTTTTTCTGATTCAAATCTTTATTAATCATCTGGCATATCTTGTAATAAATTGAGTATTTCTCTATTTTGTAGTTTCGCGGCATATATTCAATAAATTACGGAGATTAGTTTTACTAAACTTACGTAAAATGTGTCAAAACAAGCTGTTGTGACATAATATAATATAAATATAATAAAATGATTCAAATGTATACAATATGCACTCATATTACAAACATAAACTTTACTTATTTCAAATAAACAACTGACGGTGGCCAGCTTTGAAAACAAAACACCATTATAAATTATAAACAATGCACTTGAATACGATTTGATCATCAATTTCTGAGTAGGGACTCATATTAATAAAAGTCATAAATTATAAGAAAGATTCGACAAAACGTTTTCGATTTTTATCATCTTCCGGTCGTCATTTGCTCCAGTCTTTCTAATGCTACACCTAAACCTAAAAGTATAAGAGATAGAGGCACATTATCTTTTGACGCAATTAGCACAGTATTTGAGATAATTAATATTAAAGAAAATCACTTGTAAATATTTAACCCATACTAATTGAAGGCGCTAATCTTAGGAATTAAATGTGGTTACAGGCATTATACATGTTATATAATAATGATATCTTGAATGATGTAATCATGTAGGACGAGGGTGAAATTAGGGGACACAGCCAGTAAAATTATTTTGCATGCTATAATTATTATGAATAAAATAAAATTGAAGAAGAGAAGAAATTTATTAAATGGCAACTCCCGATTCCACTAAGGACGGATTCTGCCAATGTCACGTTTTGTACAGATAATCAGAGGATT
>NC_052111.1:8864784-8897054 GCF_012273895.1 Zerene cesonia | reverse complement strand
CTTGTAATCAACGCAAGAACTCTTGCCGTCATAATTTGTGAACACTTCCAAAACTTTGCCTATTCCCTGTAAAAAAAAATAGTACCTACATAGTTTCATGTTGTTTTAATTCACGATAAAGGAATCATATAAAGTCTAGAAATTAAAAACTTTTCAACGGATTTTAAACGCGATTTATTCATTATATTATTAACCCGACGTTTCGAACACTTTACAGCGAGCGTGGTCACGGGGAGACTGAATGAGACTGAATAAATCGCGTTTAAAATCCGTTGAAAAGTTTTTAATTTCTAAATGTATAATACTCGCGTGAAACCAAACACAAGAAAATATCATATAAAGTCGTTAACTTTTTATTATTGGCAAGATTTTACTTAACAAATAATAATTCATTTCATATTTTATTATAATAATTACATTTAGCTAAAATTTGAATATGAAGTTCTGTTTTATGTTTTTGTATTATGTATTATTGCTTGTAAATGAACGTGTGTTTCTTAAGTGAATAAAAATAAATAAAAAAAATATATTTCGTAAAGCGGGTCATACGCATAAGAATCAATACAAGTCCTTAAAGTATTTTTATCAAGTAACTTACTTCCAACAACTTCTCTCCAGTCAACGTTTCACTCAAATACTGGCAGACTGTCCTCACAGGCTGAGCTGGTAAGGACACGAGGAAATCCGAGGCGAAAGGATAGTTCACCATCGCTAGAGTCTCGTACATGGACTGGAGGAATTCGACGAGCATATCAGTGTCTTTTCCATCTTTGATTGGGTCACAGAGGTTCCATTTCTTGTGTAACCATTCGCTTGTATTCGTTGCTGCTGCAAATTTTCTGAAAAATTATACAATATAGCAGTTGAAAATTATCTGTAAAGCTTGTTAAATTGAGGCGAGGCTCTTTGAACTGTTTCAAATACGATTCTGATATTGATGACATATTGTGTTCTAGAAAATTAACGACCTGAAACAGAGTTTTGTATTTTAGTTTGTAGTGTATCTATTTTACTAAGAATATAATGTGAAATCGTATATTACGGAGGCCGTTAGCCGAACAGCGATAATAAAGTGTGGGCTATGAATTAGGCGACTATAAAGCACAACTTGCTTGCTTGCTGCGACATATACAAACTACAGAAGAAAATGTGATATGTTAGAATTTCACTTATGAACCATGAAATTGATACAGAGAGAATGCTGGTTTTAATTCTTACACATTATGAGAACGAGAGAATTCCAAGTTAAGAGTGAATGTTAGAGCATTTTCTACTTTTAAATATAGCTACACTAATTATTATTCAATATTTATAATGAGCTAGCTACAACATTGCATCTATGAAATTCTATCATAACTTTTTTTTACTTTTTATTCCATTTACAAGCAGTATCTATTAAAACTTTAGTTTATAAAAATTAACTTGACACTGGCAAATAGTTGAAACTTATTGCCATAATGGACGAAAAAAAAAAAAACTTGACTAACCTAACAGTAGCCCAGGAATGTCGTATATTGTCCACGCATTTCTCGTTAGCAATCTTGAAGCTGGAGGTAACGATTCTATGGAACACGTCGCAAGGCACCATGCCGGGGTACATGTGAATCGGTGCTGATGCTGCGATTGCCCCCGCGACTATGTGAGGGTACTTCATCCTGAAGTACGCTGCTAGCATGCCGCCGTAGGAACCTGTGAGATAAATTTTAAGATACGGTCCTTGGCATGGGGGTCTAAAAATATTACATCACTTAACTCTAAGAGTACGTAAGGAAATGATTAGTCCTGGCGATCCTAATTAAGATAATATTTTCTTATTGTCACAGATCCTTGATAAGTGAACAAATTTGAATTAATTTTGTCCGTTTAAAGTGGTATAAAATTGAGTCTAAAGATGTCTAAAGGATTCGGTTACATACTAACCGACAAACAAACAAGCCTACAGGTGAATCTAATAAAAATTTGTTTAAAAATATAACCTATCTTATTAATAATACGGACATGTCACGCAAATCGAATTTACGTAGATAGATCATGTTACTGGCATATGATTTAGTTTTCCAGTTGAAGCACGTTTTAATTCATTATTTTTTTCAGTTATTACGGAAATTACAATAATTAGTTACACACATAGATAAAAAGTTACTAACTTTTTCTTTAGAACATCAGAGTAGAATGTAGATTGATCTAAAAAGATACAGACAACATTTATAGATATCGTTTTGTAGGTGTTAAGATTGTTAGATTCGTCTTAATTGTGATCGTTAAAGGAATTATATAGAACAAAAAAAAATCGAATTTTTAGCGCCAAATTATACATACCTTCACGTCAAGTTAATATTTTATCATTCTGTCATATCCATAGAAATATTTGTATAGAACATAAACTAAAGTATTTATATTCATACGTTTTATGAAATACAATAGTAGCGTAGCTATATTTATGTTCATATTAAATCACAAATATGTCGTTATTTAAACGTTTATAAACATATGTTTAAAATTAAAATTATTTTATTTTATCATTTTGCAATTGCTCTTGTACGCATACTTAGGCATTATATTACACAGCTGTAACCCGTGCTGTCACTCGGCTATGTGCTAATGCTAATACAGACTGTAATCTATCTCTGTACTAAATTTCCTACAGATCCGACAAGTTGTTTTCGCTTGACAGAGTAACAATGATCAGTCCATCCATTTTCCAAACTTTCGCGTTTATAATATTAGCCCAGCTGGACAGACAACATAATATTAGTAAAATTACCTGCTAGATTCATTCGAAATTGGTCGCCATGATGCAAATGGAGTAAAGAGTACATACTGTACAAGTCTAGTTATCTACACTAATATAATGCAGTTTTTTTGTATGTTTGTAACGTTTTCGCCGAAAACCACTGAACCGATTTAAAAGATTCTTTCACGATCAAAAAGCTGCAACTTTACTGACTGATATTCTTCTACTATATAAAAATAAGTCGGGTTTTCCTTCCTGACGCTATAACTCCAGAACGCACGAACCGATTTCCACGGTTTTGCATTCGTTGGAAAGGTCTCGGGCGCCGTGAGGTTTATAGCATAGAAAATTCAGGAAAAATTTCAACTGAAAAGCGGGAAAATCATTTTTCACATACAACCACCTGGTGACGAAACGGAGTTCGCCGGGTTTGCTAGTAGGTTATAAAATCTATCTACTATGGAATAAGTCGAGCGACCAGCTAGTAACATACATTCTAACCGTAAAGTTCGTTTTTTAATTATAACAAATAATGGAATAACCACATCTATCTTATTTATCTTAGCTTAAACGACAGGCCTACCTCCAAAGGCAATAACAGGTGATTTGGGATGCAGTGAACCTCCCTGCAAGAAGTTGATCAAATCAGCATAATCGGCAAGTGCTTGGGCGGAGGTCAGGTAACCAATGTGGTCGTTATCAAGTGATTTGTTGAATGGCATTGATGTTCCATAGTATCTGCAATTTTATAATGATAATAAACGTTTATAATGATGTTGACTGTTTTAATTATTGAGATTGATTGATTGATTGATTCAGTATTTAAATAAAAACGCGGATAGCTTTGGATTTTGTGGCTTCGTTTGATTACGAATTTTACCAAAATTTAAATGGGACACAGGCATCAGCTTCCAAATATTTTAAAATTCAAAGTAATAAAAAAAAATCATAAAAATCGGTCCACACAGTTTATGAGGTAACACAAAAAAATGGAAATATGGTAAGAAACATTTTATTTTGAAATACTTAATGCCTCTAAATTTTGGGAAATTGTACTTGTCCTTTAGGAGTAGGGGAAGTCTAAAGTCATCAAAATCGTTCTTATTTCATTAATAACTTATAACGTTTTTATAAATTGTCAAAATAATATAATTCTTAGTTTGTATGTGTTGTTTTATAACACTAAAATTATAAATCACACTTCACACTAATATTATAAATGTGAAAGTTTAGTTTATTTGGATGTTTGTCCGTCAATCACTCTGAAACTATTGAACGGATTTTGATGAAATTTGGTATATAGACAGGGTATGAGCTGACTTGGGTGATAGGATGTCGACTAAGGGCTCCCTTGGGATAAAACAGGAATCTTGATATCCAGGCGGAGCCGGGAGGAGTGTCTAGTATGTTAATAAAATATGTGTATTACCTGTGTTCAGCAAAAACAATTTTGGCGTGATAGTCAGCTGCGATCTCCCACATGAAGCCGGTGTGCTTCGCAAATAATTCAATTTGTCCCTGGATTTCGAATTAAATATAATAAAAAAGAAAATATGCAATAAATAAAATTTATATTTAGTAAAAAACAATGGAGCGAGGCTACTATATTTACTACTTTAATATAAATAGGATCTTTTGATAACTTCTTATGGGGCGGTAACTGGCTTCGTTACGTAAGGCGTTACGGCGCCAGACTGCCTGCGGTTTTTCTTACGCATACGGCAGCGTTCAAGCCGTATTACATACAATAATTTATTCAAATTATCACTTGTGTGGGGCGTCCCAAGACGCACACTATTAAAAAAAAAATGTACAGAAATAATTATATATAAGCTTCGATGATTACGATATGGCATATCTTAAAATCTGTATAGATAATAATTATAAAATATAAATAATAATTATAAAAGGATTTCATTTTCCATACGTATAAGTAAATACATAAATACACGGTTATTTCTGTGAACGGTCTAATAATTGCTTAAAGTTTATTTGAACTGCTTAACAGCCTGATAACGCGTCCATTTTGTACCCAATCTATTTGTTTACGAAGATAATTGTCGAGCACGATCTATTTGTACTTACGAAAATGATTAACTATGTTGTTTTCTACACTAACACTATAAAGAGTAAACTTATGTATTTTTATACGTTGTGTAAAGTTTTCTCGCAAAACCGATGGACCGATTTCAAAAATTCTTTGACTATCAGAAAGATGTCACTCCACTTAATAACATAGCCTATTTATGTGCCACGGGCGAAGCCGAGTCGAGAAGCTAGTTGTTTATTTGCTAGTTGACCAGCTCGCGCGTTTATTTCTTGTTTCGTGTATACCTTAACAATACAAAGATTGTAACCCCTGAAGACAATCAATTCGAATAATTTTAAAAGTATTCTGCAGCTACTGAAGTAGTCTTGAACATAAAGTTTTTTTTGATAAAGGTTGAGACTAAGGTACAAATAGTGGTACATTTTGTTTATTTTTTCAATTATAAAAAAGTAGTTATATATGTAGACATAACTTGATATCGCAGACTTTTTTGTAAGTTTATTCGTATATCGTACATGTTACAGCGTAGGTACGCCAAATAATGATTTTATTAGCAAATACTTTGAGACCTTGGACTATAATTTTGCAAGTTTCGTGAGGATCTCTGATGACAATTATAGGTAACGTGGCTTTCTATTCGTATAAATATATGTTACAATCGGTTCAGTTTTAAACGAGTCCCCCTGCAACCTTAGAAACGTACGTTTTCCTTTTTTTTTAATAATATTATTATAGGTAACATGGTGAGTAGCTATTGAAAGACATGCCTGATTACTTACATGTTACAAATTCAATTAATGTACGAATTCCGCTCTTATGTGGGGAAAAAGATTCGCAAATGTCGTATGCGTATTCGTGCGAATGTGTGTCACCGACTTTAATATTATTAATGCAAAAATCTGTCTGCCTATAAATCTTTCACAACTAAAAGAATTTGACGTTGAAGACAAGTTTTCAAACATAGTTTTTTTTTAATCAATGCCTTAAGTGTTAAATGGGGGATTAAAGTTTATAAGGCCTGGGCATTTGAAGCTAGTTAGGAACAAAGGATTCTAACTCATATTGGAGTTAATTTCAAGTAGTAAAAACTGGCACAAGAATGAATGTCACATGCATCGTTTTATAAATATTAGCAATAATTTTTTCTCGAGTTATGGTTCCTGTATTTCTAAATACAGAATAAAAACTATTTATCACATGTTGCTTACAGCAGATCACGAGTGATAGAATACAAAGAACTACGTAAATATATTAATACAATATGAATGTTGTTTGAACTAATAAACTACTACTGCTTTTCTAAAACCAAGAAAGTTTTGTGTTGCAACAAAATAGATTCGTTTATGAGATGTATAGAACAATCAATTAAGACCAATAGCAAATAGCAATCTTACACATTTGCATATAAAATTAACGAACCGTCGATAACATATCTCGAGCGAACTAACCTCATTTCCAGTATAAAAGAAGATAGGTCCCGACCCGCTGTCCCAATGTTCGTCATTCACCAAATACTTTATATTGAAGGTTTCGTTCCTTTGAAAGCCGAAATGGTCCAGGGGCACTTTGAAATGTTTCGTCTCATACTTGTAATCGCAGTAAACACTATTCAAATAGAATAATAATATATATTTCCACATGATACGTCAGATCTGTTAGTGCGGTGAGAGCGTAATGCGGTGAAGACGACTAACTGCTAAGTGATGTACTGTCGTGAAGATATTATTCGAGGTTCAAGGTCACGTGCTTAGGTATGCTAGGGTCCACTTGTTGTTATATGCAGAGGTTATGAAAGCGATTATTTAATTTTAATCTGTCTATTTAAGATAACACAATTAAATTTAACTTGTAAAAAGATTTGTTTTTTTTTTAATAATTATTTGTTTATATACATATCCTTTAATGTCCACGTAGAAATTTTAACAAAAACAGGATATAAGATTCAAAGCAATTTCTCCCAAGCAAACAGTGCGAAGCAGAAAGAGATACAATTATAATTTTGGGAAGATAGTGAGGGCGTAAAACATAACATAACAGAGAAAACATAAAACAAATCTAAAAACCTATGGAAAAAGCTTTTAAAAATGTGTGTAAAGATACACGCTGACTTTTCTATGTTTCTGGAAATTTCTTGCTTTATTAACAGATGACGATTCAATTATAAGCTGTCGACTTTAGAACTGACGAATGAGGACCTTAAAGTTGGCATCCACAGTCCATCCATTTGTAGTATGATTTAGGCGAAATGGAGTGTGCGATAATAGATACAAACAAACCCTTATTATTAATTTATAATATAACAATCCATCGGGATTACAAATTCACGATCAAATTATGGCATTTGATAAATCTCATTTTTTAATTTTGATATACGTATATTTTTATCATTTACTCTCATTAATTAAGACATAGCTACTACCATGATTGAAGTCGGTAAATAGTTTGGAGTCGCAAATTTTCTAGAATTGTTCTCAGATTGCATATTGAGTCCCATGTGCATTCCATATTTACAGATTTTACTTAAATTTGCATTATCCCAAATGATATTGAAATAATAAGTAAAAAAAAAACAACCTTCAAATTAGATTTACTAGACACAATTTAAATTGAACCACACGAAAGGTCCAGAACGTTCACTTAGTTGAAAGTTCCGAGGTAACAAACACATAAAAATACAGTGGAATAGAAAAAGTTTCAATATCATATATAATAAAAATAATTCGGATTTCTTTTTGGCATTTTCAACGCGACTGTACTTTATCTTCGACATTTGACCCTCATGCCCGCAGGACATGTACCTACGTAACTTATAAGCATTGTTTGTTGTTATGATTTTGCATGTAGTACAGAATAAGGAAAAGAATCATAAATATTCACATGTTTACACTATGTATGTAATAGCTAATTAGCTGCTTTATTGGTATGATAACTTAATTCAATAAATAACTTTAAAATAATTTGATAGTATAAAAAGTGGTGTTTGAACTCTTTGTTTTTTAATCTGACGTTTGATCTCTTACTATAAGTTATTTTTAATGATGATAATGGTGATTGGTCTGATTTTCCTAAATTTACAATGCACTTATAATGCTATATTTATAGACCTATCCAATTATATTTACTCATATAAAATTACAAATTTTATTATAAGTATTTTTGTTACAGAACTAGCTAGCCCCCAACTCGCGGCGACTATAAAATTTTATGATTCGGATATTTTAGCACTTATGACTTTTCACGTCTTCAGAGTCGTCCATCTTGTTCAGTACCTATTCATTATAGCAAAAAGAAAATCATTTAATGGCTCCTATTTTTAAAAAAACGAGCTCAAAAAGAGGTACTTAATTCGGCTGAATTTTTTACTTTCAATGAATGTTTACTTTCAATGTCTAGTAGTTTTGACCTGATTGACGCACAGTCAAACAGGCTACAGAAAATAATCACTACCCATTGTTTTGGAGACTATAACACTTTTTTATATGTACATTTATCTTTATTTAGATATAATGTACAGAATTGGTTTGGTTCCATTTAGTTATTAGGCATAGACAAGGTAAACTATTTGTATTGAATGAAACGCCACGTTGTTTAATATAGCTTTAATAATAAACATTTAGGTAAAAATCTACAAATATTTTATGATAATAATAAGTTAAAACAAGGAATGGTTAAATCAAGTGTGCAGCTAATCTGTATTACTGAAGCAAAAATAACTAAATGGCGACCTACTTCGTTAGTGAAAACGGTTAAGTCTTAAGGGTCTTCGCACACGGGCTACGACCGCCAGCAAAACACGGGCCAACACAATACCAAAGCTAGCTTGGTATTATATTTTCTGTGCACAGAGTAAGTCCACTATGGCCGCCACGATAAGTGACTTGTAGAGATCGGAGTATAATGAATGAAAACTCCAGGATGTAGGTGATGGGCTTTAGCTGTTGTGGCGGGTAGCCCGGGTGCGGCGACCCTAAATTTGTAATAGACTTTTTGCAAATATGAAAAAAAGTACTAGTGGCGAAAGTTTTTCAATGAAACAATCTTCGCGCGATAAAGTGTAGAATACGCAATACATTAAAGCCCGAGTTCTATGGTAATTCAGTACCTGTTAGCTGGTCGTCCTGGCTGTCCTGGACTTGCGTAGGACTATAGGCTCGCACAAATCCAACAAAGTAAAAATCGTTAAAATCCGTTCCGTTGCGATCCATTCGTTCTAGAGTTATTAGTGGCGTCACTAACATGATTTTTTGTGCCTATAGGTTTTAACAATCATTACAAATGCATGAAACTATTATATTGATATTTTAATTAGAAATATTAAACTTTTTCTCCCAACGGTCTTATTAATGTTGCCATTGAAGGTTTTTTATTAAAAGTCATGGTTCTAAAGGTATCAAGTTCAGATGTCCCTAGAACCACCAGTCCAATCACCGCCAGATCCTGCAAGTGTTGTCTTTGGACGCGGTGACGATGGCGTCTCCGGCGTACGAGAAGGCACAGGAGAAAATCTCCCCACTATGGCCAGAGAGCACCTGGGTAGGATGAGAATATCTTAGAATGATGTTATAAGGAGGAAAACTTAGGTTAAGAGATTTCAAAAGTAATCTCTTAAGCTAAATTTATAACTCGCTTGAACATTGCATTTATTTGTAAAGTGCTTGCAACGATATTGTAAGATATTTATGTGATTATATATACAATAATCCTTGATAATTTGAACGATATCTGTCTGTTTGAAGATTTCCCAAATCGAGGCTTAATAGAACAAGAAGCAAATAAAAGGGTGATAAAAAGGGACCACTTTCAATAGAGCAAAATGTATCACTGATATACTGTCCGTTAATTTACTCCTCAATTCACCTGCAAGCAATTTCCAGTAGACGTGTTCCAGATCCTGGCGCTCCTGTCCGCTGATGCGGTTAGGAGACATCCACCAGCCGGACTGAAGCAGACCTGACAAGAAGAATGTAAAAAAATAAGTCCTAAATAAACTGTTTGTCAAAATTAAGCATAAGCTTCTTCAGATTTTTCTATGTATGTAAAAATAAATAATATAGTATTTCATAAAAAAACACTTATTTCATCAGTTCCACTTTTATTCTATTTATTTTTATAATCATTTTTTCTACTTCACCTGATGATGATGTTCCGAAACCGGTTGTAGTTTTGGTAATTTAATTAAAATCGAACAGAATTAAACGGAGCTACTGAACTATGTACATTTCATGTAAAAATCTTAAATTCTGCAATACAGTTCCATCACGACAATTCAAAGTAATAAATATAATTACATCCAGATCATATTTACAACATGATATAGAACAGTTAAATAAATTGACGTTTTTCATCTATACCTTTTTATATATAAATTCATGTATATTTTTCATAGATACCGTCTAGCGCAATAGCCGCGGTCACTTACCTGATCCATTTTGTATCTGTTCGATTAATTATGCGTAATGCGTTTATTTAGATCATTTGCAAACGAAATATATTGTTTCTTGGTGGCAAAGCTGCTTAAATAATTAATAAGAATCAAACTGCCAACTGTTAAATCAAGAATCAAGGTGGATTGATGTATAGGACAACACTAGACCAAGCTACGCATTGAGAACCTCTGAATTTCTTTGGCATGTCGTTTAACAAGATATTCCTGAGAAAAACACACCCGCAAAATGAGCAAGTATGCAATGTTGCAGAAAAAAAACTTAATTCACCTTAGAAACCTCCTCCCTATGCCCCTTCATGACTGCTAACTCCTTGAAATTTGACCGCACGTCGTAAACGCGCGCGGAGCAATCGCTTGATGAGGTGGCCATCCGCTGACCGGCCCAGTCAAAGCATATGTCCAATACCTGATGGGGAGATAAGGAAATATATCGAAAGTAGTAAGTAGGAATTGTTACATATATTTCAGATATCATAATGCTATACTAGTACTAAAATTATAAATGCAAAAATTTTGCCTTTACTTTGCACTAAAATTAGCCTTTACTTTGCTATAGCGCACCTCATCAGTGTGTCCAGCGACAGTAGCAAGACACTCGGTTTTCCTCGCATCCCAGAGTTTCGCGCTGCCGTCTAAAGAAGACGACCCCACGAGGGAGCTGTCCCAATTGAACTGAACGTTGGAGATCTCCCCGGAATGCCCGCTCAGCACTGATACTCGACTAGGTAGAAAAAACACAAAATTAAAGGGGGCATTATTCATATGGTGTTGTCCCGTATTAATAAAATTGAATAAATGTTGAAAGCGTAATTGACGTTTTTTATTGCTTATATTTTCCGCTAGACTACCATTACGAGAACATTATTTTTGGATGTATAAGAATTTTTCAATGTGGGAGTCAAGCACGCTTAGGTACGAATTGAGCCCGCTCTAACCGGCGATGGTATCTCACCCTCAGAGGAGACTGTGAAATCACATATAACAAATAAAAAAAAAAACAAATCAATCAACACAAATTACTATTATTCGTACTCTTTAACCCTCGTGTCCCATATTGAGATGGTGCCATCGAAAGAACCGGTGATCAGCCTCTGGCCTTCATTCGGGTCGAACTGTAGAGCTATCACCTCTGCTGTGTGACCCACGTATGTGTTTATTTCGGTACCTATGGAAAAAAAGTAGTAATTGTAATAATTATGTATCTTTGTATGTACCTTATTCTAGATCTTATAGGATTCAGACGATATTTACGGCTTCTTCTTTTTAATGTTATACAAATTTGATTTTTTTTAATAACTTTAACCGTTATGGGTTCACAGGTTTTTTCAGTTTTTTTTTAATTTCACAATTACAAAAATTATCAATTGAAATTTTTAAATTATGAATTAACATTTCTGTATACAATTAAAATAAAGCGCCTAACAAAAATATGTCACAAAATCTTTAAAGAGGACAATTGCCTAGTTATTTTCAGAGCTCCAATTGTTTTCAAAATGGCGAATGAACATATCGACGGTAATTAGTTTCCTACTTTAAAGTACGCTACGCACTTAAAACCTTCCATCGCTTTTAAAAACTTCGTTAAAAAGCTATTACAACCTGTCTATCACAAAACTTTACAGGACTAATCAAGGAAAGGAAAGGTCAGTTTCCTTTTCCTCATACTTCCCAGTCCATTCCTTCTTTCCCGTCATCAATATTTTCCTTATCCATTTCCCTTAAAAGCGAGCAGCGCATTTGCTGAGCCATTTACTCTGCGGATGTTCATGGGCGGTGGTGACCCTTTACCATCAGTAGAACCACCAGCTCAGCTGCCGCTATTGTCATAGCAGCTGAGCTGGTGTTGTGGTGGTGGTGGTGGTAAATAAAAGCAAAGATGAAAGTTAGAAGTCCACACACCAGTTTTCACGTCAAACAGTTTAGCTGTGCTATCCATGGACCCCGTGGCCGCATACTCTCCCTTGCAGCTGAACTGCGCGGCGACCACCTCGCCGGTGTGACCCCAGAGGGTCGCGAGACACTCCCCGGTGTCCGGCCGCCATATCCGAGCCGTTTTGTCGAACGAACCGGTTATAACGCGGTTACTGGAATGAGGGCTAACTATTTCAGGCGTATTGAGCTTGTGTGTAAAGGTGCATGGTAACAGAGGAATAAAAACATACTATATGTAGTGCAGTTTGAAGGTATTCGTGTTAGTGTTAATAATATTTTCCTTATATTTCGTCTTAATATATATCAATTACGTGTCACTTCATTTGTTTGCGATGGACTCCTAAGCTACTCAACCGATTATAATCAAATTTGCATACCATGTGTAGTTTGATCAAACGAAAAAGAAAGGATAGCTTAGATTATTTCAATTACGACAAATTACTACCCGGGTGGAGCCGAGGTGTGCAGCTAGTACCTATATAAAATTCTCGTGTCACAATGTTCGTTTCTATTCCTATTCCTCTGAAACGGATGGACAGATTCTCCTAAAAGTTTATGTGCATATCGTTCTGAGTCTGAGAATCGGCCAAATTTTTTTTTCACACCCCTAAATGAATGTAACAATAAAAGTGTACGGCGGAACAGAGTATCATAATATAAAAAAAGAAAAAGTGCTCAAATAGCATCACAAGAATAAGATTTAAGAGTTTTACTTTAAAAGAACAGTTAGTTACAGTTCCAATTACATAAAAAGGAATAAAATCTTAAGTAAATCATACAACATAACAATAAAAACCATTTTTATCGTTTTCTGTCTATGAATATGTATCTACTTACCACACGGGGAAATTGAAGCCAACAGAATAAACGACATTCTGGTGCCCTGTGAGAGTCTTGGTTTCCCTCCCCGACTCTACGTCCCACACTTTGCAGGTGCGATCGTAGCTGCCTGAGAGACACCTGTAAAACGTGTACTTTCTATGTAAAATTGACGTCAAGGTAATAACTTGTAATTGTTGTAATTAAACAGAAGGGATGAAAGGTAAATAATAAAAACCAAATATAATATAATATAATACAAGACGAATACCGTTGCCAAC
Organism: Zerene cesonia; assembly: GCF_012273895.1. Lineage (NCBI taxonomy): Eukaryota > Metazoa > Arthropoda > Insecta > Lepidoptera > Pieridae > Zerene > Zerene cesonia. The sequence goes on along the minus strand of NC_052111.1, from coordinate 8,883,792 downwards.
CAAATAACTATCAAGCTAAAAAACAAAAAAAAGGTTAAAAAACAAAAGTTAATAAAGTTTTACAAATTTAACAAATGTTTGTTTACTTTGATGTCAAATATTTAACTTATTTGAATAATTTTTTGAGGCTTTCGAGAAAGTATTTTAAGTGTCTAAACAACACTACAACATGTAATACTCGCATTAATGTTACGAGTATATAAATGTAAGAATTGCACTCAAATTGATTCGATTACCTCTCGCCAAGTTTATCAAAGCAGACATTTGTGAGCGGCAGGACGTGTGTCATCAAAGTTTTGTATATATAGAACCTCTTGCCCGTTGGACCTTCATGCTCAATGCGTTTCTTCAGCGTCTCCAGGCATTGCTCGAGCTACTCCCTGACCTCGTCCGTGATGAGGACTTCGCGCTGGTACAGCTTCTTGGCCAGCTCTTGGATATCCGTACTGGTGAGAGATATAATTACGTGAATAAAGAAGAGAAAAGTAGAATTCTAACTGGCATGATTGCGTAATATGGTAAACAATCACCATCGCCCATGAATATTTGCAAAAGTAGGCCTCTGCAAATGCGTTTTCCTCTTTAATGGATAAGGCATAAATAAAAGACTGATGACAGGAATAAAGGAATAGACTGAAGAAGGGTGGTGAAAAGGGATCAAGCCTCCTGTTATTTAAGTGATGATAATGATGGATGAAGAGATTTGTGAACATAAAGTCCACAACTTTTTCAAATATGACATTACACAGCGCTGGGCCAGTATCTTAGTAATATAGGTGATAGGTTTTCAGTTCTTATAAACGCCAATAATAGAATTTATTTACTTGCTATTCAGATCCAACAGATCGATGTCCTTATTCTTGACCAGCCCTTTTTGCAAGTATTCTAGAACTAATCCCGGTGGATGATATCTCAGGTGAAATTTTAACAACTTCATTTTTATAGTATTTTAGGTGTTGACCATTTTTATTTCGTTTTGGTAAAGAGTTTAAAAAATACTGTCATGATTTGTCAATACAGCTGTTGCTATGGTAACCGGAGGCTCTCTTATTATAATTTTAGTTTGGTAGTCAAAACTCAAAGATATATTGATTCCCAATGAAATTATTTATTTTTACACCATTTATTTATTTTTATTCCACACGTATTTTATATTCTTCTAACTTCTTTTGAACAAATCACATCGTTATATGACTATCAATAAATTTAGTTCCTATTTTTGTTGGTAAACATTATCTTTAGTGTTAAAATAAAGGGCTGACCTAGTTTATACTAAACTACCTTGATCGATATTATCATATTTTTACCTCGATGTGCCGAGAAAGTTTGTCCACGTTTGGTTGTTAATGCCTACTTAGTTAAATTACATTTTCGTTGATGGTTTTTATACTTTTAGTACTGGTATAATATTATATTATCTGTGCTTATAGCAAATATTATTGCGTATAATTCTTTCTCAAACATACACGGCGTGAAATAAAAAAATCACTGTAATTAATAAAATAACAGATAGACATAAACTGGTTCATATGTCGACTTAAATGACTAAAAGTGTATGTATTCATATTAACCTCTGATATTTTACGAATGACGACGACAAAAATAACTATTTTTAACAATAAATTAAATCACCTATATATTACCCAAAACAATTAGAACAAATTTAATTTGGGCCTTCAGAAGGTACCAACTTTCAATAAAAAAAAAAATCATCAAAATCCCTTCACCGATTTCGATCTTTATACTATACCAAAAAACAAAATACAAACGAATAAAGAACCTCCTGTTTTGAAATTCGGTAGAGAATTCAATGTATCAAAATATAAAAAAGGTTTTATAACAAATTAGTGACATGGTAATTTAAAAAAAAAGTGTCCACTAACAATGCGCTCTGAAAACATTTTGTAAGATAACTCTCAAACCCCAATGGCCTGTGGCTGAAGCACTTAACACAAAGACTAAAGAGGTGTCCTAGATTCTTAGGCTCAGGGAAAGCGTTAAGCGACCCTATAGAAGGCTCTCCGTATTGGCCCTCATGGCCGACCTATAAACGTTAGGTCACAGTTAAAAGCCTGCAGTTTTTGTACGCCTTGATGACTATTTTGAAGGTATAGTTGGAAGATGCCTGTCTCTTTCCTCGCGTGGACTTATGGACACAGCTTATAAACAAATATACGTTTATTTCTTTCCGTCAAGATATTTCAAATACTTAAACCCAATTGAGAAATAAAAAGAATAATATTCGATTAAATTCGAAAATTCGAAATTCGTCTTTCGATATATTGGACCGAAGACCGATAAAATAATTACATTGAAAAAATGTTTTCTATTAGTTGAGATGGTTGTTTATTATCTCAATAGAGGGCGTGGGGTGCCCCTTAGGAACCTGAAACCAAAAGAGTGGAAGGAATTCGATTTCTAAGACATCTCTAAGACAAGTGATCATTGGTGACGTGTGGTAAGGCAACGCCCCGGTATGGTGGAAGACGCAGCTTTAAACTCCGACTCATGAATTTTTCTATTCTCTATATTTTATATATTTAAGATAAGATCAAACGTAAATAATTCTGTGTTAATTATGAAAGTGACACGATTACACTTAAATAACACGATTAAATGATGATGGATTTTATTAAATTTCAAGTTTAAATTATTTTTAATTGTAACTTGTTAATTCACAATAGTTGTATTCTACCAACTTGTTGCCATATGTGTTTTCCAAAACACTACCACAATTTACCTACTATAAAGTTTCTATATTTTTATGTCTCAGAGTGAATTAATTAATTATTTACTTATCGTAACGTTATGCTGTAATTGATGAAATATTTTATAAAAACTGTGCGGAAACGTATGCTATAGCGAAGCTAATTTCAATGAAAAATAATGAATTAGTGATGGATTTTATCAGGAATCTTGATAAAAATGAAATGATTATAATTTGCATCTATGAATCAAACTAATGTAAACTTCCCACAGCATATTAGAGCAAATGTTTAGTAATATATACATTTTTTATTGTCTTTGATACAAATATTTACTCACCGCTAGATGAATTATCCAAGTGCAACCGTTTTTAAGTGTGTACAAACAGACGTTAATGGATATGTATTTATATATATTTCTAAAAAGGCAAAAACTTATGTAACTATTATACTTTGTGGTGACGATGAATTTGAGAAAGTTTTTATGCGAAAGGCCACGGACAACACGTATTGTTTACATCATGCTTGTGTCTCATGTATATTTAAATTATAATTCACAGTCAAACATAAACACTCCAACAAGACATTTAATCTAAGAGTTTTTAATATGCATGACATTGTCTAACTCTAAAACAGTGTCATGATGTATATTCCCAATGAACTCTTCACCTAATCAACCGATTTTGTTGAAATTTAGCATTTTATGTGTAATTTGTTCCAAATTAAGATATAGGATAGTTTTTATTTCGTAATTCCCAATAATTTATAATCTTAATATTTTTAATTATTACTCAGCCACAGCAAAGCGTGGCCGGGTATGCTAGTTAATTATGAAAATTATTTCACCTGAAAAATTAAAATAAATTTTTGAGTGTCGGCCTCTATACTTTTTTATTAAGATGTTTCACTATAGAAATACAATGTCAAAATTCAAAATACCTTTTTTAATTATTAACTATGCAATAGCTAGCTTTTAACCGCGGCTTTGCACGCGTTAAATTCGTTGCAACACCCTTTCCCGCGCCCTCCCTTGTTTTCTATCTTATTATACATATAAACTTTCCTCTTAATTCAAACTATCTATTAAAAAACGCCCATCTGTTGCGTAATTTCAAAGATACATACAGACACACAAACGGCAGAAAGCTATATTTTATACCATTGAGGGATGAAGCAAGCGTTACACCTACACTTCCCTTGATTATCTCGAATAAAAGCTAAGCATGGCATGTTTAGCATGAATCTTTATATTTATTATGGACTAGCTGTCCCAGCGAACTTCGCAACGCCATAGAATATTGTTCCGACATATTTTCCTTATCGTTCTTACCTTTTAAACCTTCCCTAAACCTCCACGGACATATCAAGACCAAAATAAGATAAATCCGTTCAGCTGTTCTCGAGCTTTAGCGAGACTAACGAACAGCAATTGATTTTTATATATAAGAAGAAGATTACAATAGCCATAGTTTTAATTGTTAAACATAAAAAAGACGGATGCTACCGTTCGTTTGTTCCCACAAATTAAAATATCCCACAATTTACTGAATATTAGGTACTAATTAGGCGTCTAAAGTTTCTTAGTGTAGCCATGCATAAAAATCCATAATTTTCTTGCGTCTATCCACCCTACATATCCGGTCAAACAGGTTGGTCCCGGTCCTTGACCGGTCTAGTGAGGTGTGATTATCGATAAAATTCTATCGATCGTTGTTATATTTTAACGTGATTTTAGTGGGATCATGATTTTTTTGCTGGGAAAACATTATTTGGTATAGGCGTATTATAGCTGTGTAATTTATGCAAGTATAATATTTATTTAAGTTAGATATAATAAATGTTCTATTTAAATTTTAAAGTAATGATGATAGGTAGAATCGATGTAATCAATATGGTAATAGTCGTAATCACTTGTGTAAACATTAACTAAATAGGTTAGACTCATTTGTCTGTAATGATATTGGTTATATCATTGAACAAATTTTTCAATAATCATCTTTTTTCTTAAAAATTATATTTATTCATTTTATCTTATGTTCTATATCGGGAAATGAAGAATTCATTGTAATTAATTAAGTTTTTAGTATTCTTATTAAAATTTGTATGAGTGATTTCATTTGCCTAAAAAAAATCTATTAATAGCAAATCGCTATTTCTATTTTATTGTGATCCAACACAATAAAATATTACTTTTTTATTGGTATTGATTTTTAGTGCAACTGTGGATTTTTTTTTCGAAATTCGAACGTCACTAGGAGCGCGCGCGCCACTGTCAGTTTATCGCGCGACAGGTGAAAAGGCAAACGTTTCGCGCGTAAAATAAATTCAAAATTCGAATCGCATTTGCGCGCCGTTCACTTTTACTCTTCTGTGTTCTGTGTGTTACATAAGTTTAATGTTGTTATAATCTGTGAAAGTGCGTGCGTGTAAGTTTTAAAATGATGTTTGTGTAAAGGATATTACGAAAAGGATGATATTGTAATCAAAAGGTAATTTTATTTAAATTTATAATTACACAGGTTCTAATATTGTTTTATGTTGATCTTGAAACAAGTCTATTGGGATTTTGAATAAACTACCAACTGTTTAGTTTTTACCTAATGTGAATTGAAAACAATGTCATAATAATAGTCAACTAAGTAGAAGTGTTATCTAATACAACAATTATTGGTTTTTAAACTGAGTCATTAGTAGGCATAACAAAACAATGAAGATAGATTGCTAAATAATAAGATTATTGGGATTTTAGATTTATATGCGACTAGCTTTCCGTCTGCTCGCGTTGTAATAGGAATTATGTGTTTCACTCTGGTTAAAAGTAGCCATGTCACACTCTCGCCTCAAACAAAAAAAAAAAGATAAATTCGCCGACACTGACGACGTGTTAGACAAACAAACCAACACGCTTCCCTATTTGTTTCTTCTCTTCCTATTTTATTAATCTATACTAATATTATAAAGCTGAAGATATGTTTGTTAGAACGCACTAATCTCCGGAACTACTAATCCGATTTGAAAAATACTTTCAGTCCATTTATTGAGGAAGGCTATATATGTACAACGGGCGAAGCCGAGGCGGACCGCTAGTAGAAGCTAAGAATTTAATGGCAGGAAAAGAATCAGCTAGCTTATTCTATGCATGATATGCTGTGCTGTACCTGCAAGGATAATAAATGCCTACGCAATACGCGTTTGAATAACTAAACTACCTAGAATTTAAATGTCGTCTAGTCTGGAATCTCATACTGTACCTATAAGAAGTTAAGACGGTTTCGTAAAATTAAGGGTTCCATACTAATAAGCTGTAGAAATTGTCGTAAGATGTACATCGTTCATACATCATCTCTGAAAATTTCAATTTATGAGATACGGCTTGGTGACATACAGACGGACAGACCGGCAAACGGACAACTGTACGGAATTCTAAAAAGAACGATTTCGGAATGAATCAAAACTTGTTTTTTGCACGACTTCTCTTGGGAGAATTTGTTTTATTTAAGTGTGCTATATTATATTAAATTGACCGCCTCCTTTGTACAGTGGTTAACGCGTGAGCGTAGAACCGAGGGGTCCTGGGTTCAATTCCCGGTGGGGACGTAAAAAAAAAAATGTCTCGGTCTGGCAGGACACAGAAGGCTGATCACCTACTTGTCCCAAAAGAAAATCGATCAGTGAAACGGATGTACATCATCTGCCCCATACCCCAGTAGGGGACACGGGACTTCACTTTTTTTTATTATATTAAATGTTAAAGCTATGTAATATAACTATCAGAAGTGCTTCTATAAGAATTCTAATTAAAAAAATAAATAAAATTCTCAAATTTACAATCAGGTTAGTTCCAGCAGAATCGTATAGTGTACTAGCTGCGCCCCGCGGTTTCACCCTTGTAAGTCCATATCCTGTTGGAATAGCGGAATAAAAAGTTGCCTATATGTTATTCCAGTTATCCAGCTGTCTACGTACCAAATTTCATTGCAATCGGTTTAGTAGTTTTTGCGTGAAAGAGCAACAAACACACACACATCTTTATAAAGTTTCGCATTTATAATATTAGTAGGATAGTCCTTAACTTTTACCTATGCCTAGGACTTCTTTAGGGTATAAGCCCCAAAGAAGTCCTAGGCCTTAACCAAGGTTCTATGAAATGTTTATTACAAAATTCATCCGTATAAGTTCAGTATTGTACATGAGAATATAATATATTATCTTTTAGTAATATCACAGATAAAATATATCATGTGGTCGAATTTCGACCTCTTCATTCGCCTGTTTTGACAAAAAAATCCATCAGCCATTTGTAACAATAAATATGCATAGAAGAAGAGAACAGATGCGATTTTTATGCAAAGGTGGAAACAGTCCATCGCAACAACTGTTGGTAAGTATACCACAGACTTTGGTAAGTGGCCAACGTTGTTTATATGCACCCACTACGCCAGAGACAATGTGACATGGTGCTGGGTCTTAAATAGGAATATACTCTCTACCAATATTAAGAAGATGAATCGTGTGTATGTTTATAGTTCTTTTATACAAAAACTATTATTTCGATGTCAAAAATTCTTACATTATTAGAAAGCTGCGTCTTCACTGAGTGACACAGCCTACATTTGTACCTCGGCAGAAGCCGGGGCAAACAGTTGGGGACACTGAAAAACAGCGCTGTCAATGTTCTCAACATTGCAGCATAGGCTGAGTTGTCTCCTTTTTGTCGGGGTCATTATGACACACTCCTCATTTCTGATGCTGGTATTTTTCGTTTGTGTAATTCTATATTTATGTTGTGTAATTGTATCTATTTCTTTATTTGTATAATTTCTATCATTGGTGTGTTGTGCTGTCCCTAACAAATAAATGTTTCTTTCTTTCTTTCTTTCTTTCTTTCAGTTAGTCTAGTATAAATCTAAATAAATGTAATAAGTAGCCAAAAGATTTAACAGCGAATGACGTAATCGTGCACGTGAAATGCATTCTACCAGAACGCAATTCGACTGCCATATAAATGAATTATTTATCTAGATCAGAATAATTTCCGCATAAAATTGTGTAACACACAGTGGGCTTATAATGTTATAAATCATTATATGGAGTAATTACAACTGACCTTCGAGCGCGTATGTAGGTTTTGATTATAAGTATTCGTAGAAAAACTCTCAGTGTGTCATATGTGTTATTAGACTGTTAAACAGCTAAATGTGTTTTAATGGAAATCAAACATTCTCATTTCTATACTAATAATATAAAGCTGAAAAGTTTGTTTTTTTGAACACGCTAATTTCAGGAGTTAGTAGATCGCTAAAATTCTCCCGATCGCGATACCAGAGTGATAAAGCCTATATTTAAACTTTAAAGTACCACGGGCGAACGTGGCATCCTACGCCGCTATTAGTTTACAATAGGAGAAAACACTAGCATAAAACCATAATCGTGCCTATTTATAACTATATACATCCTACTAATCCTACTTCCAACTATAATCCTACTTCCTACTAATATAATAAATGCGAAAGTTTGTAAGAATGTGTGTGTGTTTGTTGCTCTTTCACGCAAAAACCACTCAACCGATTGCAATGAAATTTGGTACGTAGATAGCTGGACAACTGGAATAACATATAGGTAACTTTTTATCTCGATATTCCAACGGGACACGGATTTAGCGGGTGAAATCGAAGGGCGCAGCTAGTAAAATGTATTTCCAATAGATTTGTCGATCACAATATGACATAACTAGGAAAGTGGGTATAATCTTTACTACTAATAAAATACTACATGTACTATTATAAAGAAGAGATACTTGTATGTAGACATGGGCTCTTTGTGTACTACGGACGAAGCTGGGACGAATTGCTAATAGTATTTTGCCAACCAAAACCGGCGGACTCTAGCTAAGTGCTCCGGAGATATAAATTATGATAAGGCATTCATGTACTGTTCCGACAAAGCAAAAAGTAAGTGTGTGTGTGTTAGTGCGCATGTGTTCGTATCAGTATGGTAATTACCGACATACCATAAAAGAGTTCTCTTATCGCGTGTAATCAGTGCAATTTGAATAAATTATAATCGACTTCGCTTTGAATTATTGTTTATTGTTACTTGATAGCTGATTCTGTTTAATTCAGTATCATATGCAAACATTAACCGCCTGCAAAAAAGTGGTCATGCAAATGCGCATTTAAACTCAAACTCAAATATTTATTCATTCAACTAGACTTCTTATAGAAGCACTTTTGAATCGTCATAATATTACACAGTTATAACATTTACCACCGGTTCGGACAGCAGTTTCTACAGAGAAGAGCCGGCAAGAAACTCTGTAGCTGCTCTTTTAAAATAATATCAATTTTACATCTTAATTCTACATAACATGTACATAACAATGATGCCAATGAACTGACCTGTGGTTCTTAAGCGACAACATTCCATGGATTGTCATCTTCCATATATTCATTAATGCTATAGTAGGCTCTCTGAACTAATGCATTTTTAATATAGTTTTTGAATTTAGCACTACTAAACGATTACTATGAGGAATTCTATAGTATAAGCGTATCAAGGTATACGCTTATACTATAGAATTCCCATAAATGAATTTTTTACTTTACTAAGCCAGAAAATATCAAATCTTCTATATAAATAAAAAAACGTAATGTTGGCTCTTGCAGTCTTATATTTGATTATTTGTCGATTAAACGAAACTTTCATTTTGCTTAAAATCCGTTCGTATATCCTTTTCTGAAGTCGGAAAAGTATGATATAATTGTACTAATCAAGGACTAGAGAACTTTGTAGATAGTGTATATAAATATGGTGATATTGTTTTAATAAGAAAGACTTATATAGAAGAACATAAGACTTCTGCGTATCGTAAGACAAGGGTTATTCTGTGAATTCAATTTCTATATCAGATATCAGAAAAACCTGCAAAGTGCACGTCTGATCCAATCGGTTTTCTTTTGATTCGCAATGAACACTTAAATACTTCTTGTAACTTGTAAAAACAACCGAATTCAAAAAAAAGGTGGTTATCAATTCGTCTGTATTTTGTGTTTGTTACCTCAGAACTTTGAATTGGGTGCACCGATTTTTGTTTTTTTTTTCATTTGAAATCTGGTGCCTGCCATGCGATGCGAAAATAATTGGTCTATTTAATAGATGTTATTATACATATAAACCTCCCTTGAGTCACTCTATCTGTTAAAAAAACCATCAAAATCCGTTGCGTAGTTTAAAGATTTAACCATACACATGGGCATCATCATCAGCCCATATATGTTCCCACTGCTGGGACACAGGCCTCCTATTAGGGTCATAGGGACATAGGGACAGAGAAAGCGAATTTGATTTATATTATGTAGAATCACTACAGCCGCCGTGGATAAAAAATAGGTTCACCCAGTCGAAAGTTATGAGGTTATAAAAACACAAAGAAATGCAATCGAATTGATAACCTCAATCTCCTCCATCCTCATTCTTTATATGAAATCGGTTAAAAATTCCTTCACAAATAATGAATGTTCCTAACATATGGCAACAAATCCATATTAAGCTAAAACTCAAATGTCAAAAACATAAATTCTTCAACCAAACCTGACCTGGACGTATGCAAGTGAAAATAACAACGAGCCCTACCTCGTCTTTTATAGTCACTGTGACGTCAGCAATTAAATAGAAAGGCGTGCGCAGGTATGCGCGCGCGCATGTCCTGATTCCCAGCCATTGTGGCATTGTCATCGGTTTCATTGTCAGGATGGCATGCTCTGTTGTTGGTGTGTGTTTGAATTGGTTCACTTAAGCTAGTGTGTGTTGGAAGGAGATTTACATGGGTTAAAAATGTTTAACGGATTTCATATGGGATTTAATCTATACTGATATTATAAAGCTTAAGAGTTTGTTTGTTTGTTTCAACGCACTTATCTCAGGAACGAAAGTTTGTAAGGATTTGTGTGTTTCTTACTCTTTCACGCAAGAACTACTGAACCGATTGCAATGAAATTTGGTACGTAGATAGCTGGACAACTGGAATAACATATAGGCAACTTGTTATCGCGATATTCCTACGGGATACGGACTTACGCGGGTAAAGTCGCGGGGCGCAGCTAGTATAAGTGAATGAGAATGAAAATATATTTAGTTAGAGGGAATTTTCGTCCTTCCAGAGCATAATGGCGGCGGAGACTGGAGGCTGTGTGAACAGGGCATTCGAGGGTGTTGACGATGGCTTCCATACCATCGACCTGCGGGCCACAGTCAGGAGGAATGGCAACTACCAGGTATATAACTACATATGCACTCTTAAAGTTTAAATATATGTTATCAGAGTAATATTTATTTTAATTGAATCTGTAGTTTATTTATGTCGTAATCATTTCTTTTTTATACAATATTATTTATGATTTCTGTATTTAAAAATCTAGTTATATTGATATATAAAGAAAAGTCTTATAAAAACAATGCCTCTGTATTAAAATTTACTGACGCATGCGACTTGTCCTGTGTTTTTTGGTTGGAAACCCTAATTTAAGATCATAATTAATGAAATTTTCTTCCAGTTTACATAAATGGAAGAAATCTTATATATTTCGATCACATCATAAGAAAAGAAAACTCAACTAAATTCGAATTGTATTAGAATATTTGCTTATATCTATGATATAAGCCCTTAATATTTAAAGACTATGTTATTATACAAAAATGATATATGGCTACCTCTACAGTTTTTTGTTATTATTATAAATAATTAATCCTACATAATACAATTAAATAGCCTTGTATCTTTATGCTATAACAGCATCTATGTGTGTTAACGACACCGTAAGGATGTATTAGTATTAAAGATTATAAATTTGCATTTAAAAGACATCGCGTTGTGACGTGACCTGTGTACAAAAATGTCTCTAAGCGAGTGTCGGACCAGAAAACATTCTAAAAGGTTCTGTAGATGAAATAATTTTGAAGGCGTAAATTGTTTAAAGGATATTGTGAAACAAAAAAACAATCAAACCATAAATTTTAAATGTGATACTATAGACTATAGACTATAGTGTATAGACTGTAGACTATAGTGCATAGACTATAGACTATAGTGTGTAGTGAAGATCTGAAAGTTTTGTCAATTTTGACTGTAATAGTATAAATGTTGGTTTTGCCATTTGCTTATGGAATCCAAACAGTTGATTCGTTCAGAAACAGTACTCGTGTCTGATAAGAATAATAGTTTTATAACACTATTATAGGCTCTTCGACTATATGAAACACATTTAATAGATTCGGAATATATAATACACACGATAAAATTTAAATTACTGGCTTCGTGTTAATGTAAATTTATTTATTTTATTATTGTGTGCGACTAAAAGTTGTTGACTAGATTATTTTATTTTATTTTTTTTTTTTAAATGGTCATCCATTTTTTGAGTTGTGGTCGCATTTGTCTCCCTAATGTCAAATAAATTTATTATTAATAACAACGATATCGCTACCTAACTAAATAAATACCAAAATATTTATCATCGTAAACAATAAAGAATAACGTTATCTCTCCTCCTATAATACGATTCCCTGTGTCAGGGAGCAAATTCATCACCTCATCATTTCTCCCATCTAAATCCAACAGTTCATTACTACAGCATCTTGATAAACATGCATAATTACATACAAATTGCGTTACATTCGCGCCAACATCCGAACGCGCCATTGAATACAAAACATCTACAAATGACAGCGCTCCCACAGCATCGAGGCGTTAATGAAAATTATTATTTAACTAAAAGCATTCCTGTAATAACCGTCACTAGCGAGTAGCGGCGCAAACAGATGTTTCCACGTTTCTTAATTTCCCTCCAAAATAAAATATGGCGCTCATTCAGTTTCACTGGGAATTAAATTAAAGCTCGCCAAGTTGACGCGCGTGCGCTGTCGTATGCGTATAGATTAGTTTGGCTTGACAGAGAAAGTTTATCCCTTATATTGCTTTATTAATTTGAACCGTATCAGCGTCTCATTGGCTGTCCTAGCTTGGACCAATGTATCTACATTTTGTTGTTTTAAATATGCCCAAAGAATGATATTATTTAGTGCTGTGTATAGTGTGCCTGATTTACACTTTTCTCTAGTTTGATCTCAGGAATAAAATATGTAGGGGTTTTTATATGATTCGGCATATGGTCTGTCATTTGCTGGTAGGATTGATGCCTCAAGGTAGGTAAATGATTAGGTAGGTAGCACACGAATTCTTCAGTGCAGAAAATTAAAAGGTTAAATATACTTATTATAATTACATATATTATATTCAGGTTATATGTAATTACTAATAATATTATTTGTGCCACAGGCCTGATTTCAAATATTCTTTCACCGTTAGTTATATTATGTGATCTCGGAACGCTATAGGCTATAGTTTTGCGGTCGAAGCCGGGGCCAGTCCGGGTCCGCCAGTATATAAATACCCAGTTACAGGGCACATAGGACATATATTACTACTCTGTAAATATTAAAATGAAATGAACCGAGCTTATAAAAGAAATACAGTTTTGTGTCCTAGGAAAATTACATAAACTTAATACAGCAATTTAATGTTACTTATAACTTTAAGTTTTTCAGAACTGTGTGAGCTTTTTTATTATTTTACAATTTTATGCTTCCGTACGTAGATTTCCACCCTAAAACTTGTAAGGTGTGAAGACCCCAGCCTCTGTGTTCCCTTACTCTGTTCCTATCTTGTTTATATACAGTAGCACGCTACGTTTTCATTCAGTCTGTCGCGAGGGGTTGGTGACGCAGTGTCGCCCTCTGGTGGTCGTTTATACGGAAAGTTCCGAACTATGTTTTGAACGGTGAAAAGTCCGCGGCAAAAGAATGGTATTGTTATATTTGTATTTAGCTTTAGGTTTAATGATCGTGGTAATTATTTATTATGTTTGTATGTAACGCAAAAACTACTGAACTTTTTAAAGAGTTTTTTTCTCGTTAAGGGTGATAAAATTATTATTTTACGCAATAAGCAAAACTGCCTGCAAATTGTCAGAACTAGACCATATTTAAATGGGACCACTTGGCAGGCATCAGCTTTCAAACAGAAAAAGACTCATAAAAAATTAGTTTTACTAGTAATTAATTATGAGATTAAAAACACAAAAAACAGCCCAATTGATATCCTCCTCCTTTTTTTGAAGTCGGTTGCAAACGGGATAAATTAACATAAAATTTGTTAATGTTTTCGTAATTAAAATTGATTTATAATCTGGCTAAGTTAATTAAATTCGAACCTTCAAAAAGTCTGGATATAAATTCTTTTATAACTGCTAATCATTAGATTTGACCGGGGTTGTTCAATGAGTTTTCAACAACCCCTATCTTAAGGAGGTATTTATTTATATGAAAATTATGATTAAATCGAACCTTCGTAGTACCTACAACAAATATTAGTAGGTACAATATATGAAAATATCGTTCATTAATTGGCTAAATTTCTATTAAAGTACTTTTAAATTTGATGCATTAAAGCTTGCTTTAATTTAATAAATTTCAGCATAATTGAGAGATGTTATTTACAAGAATAATAATGCCAACAGAATGAAAAAAAGCCAACGTATAATTTATGTGGAAAACAGATACAAAGTGAAGGATAGAATTCTAGAACCTACTAACTAATGTATATAATATAACCTTGCTTTATATGATAGAAATATAAAATAAATAGATAATCTTAACTCCATAAATATATCAATAAAATTTGAGATAATCTTAACATTTCTATGCGAGCACGAATTTAACGTCATGGATTAATTTATTTTTCAAATACATTGAACAAATTGTTTCCTTTACATCATCTAGTCCATTCCTTCTTTCCTGTGGCTAAATCCATTCCTTAAATAAATTCCCTTCCCTCGCAGAGGCACTATCTCTGCGAATGTACATGGGCGCTTACCATCAGGCGAACCACACAACATAAAAATATGTATATAAATAAAAAACATGTAACAATTTTACAGATTGTGTTTTGAAATATAACTCTACAATAATAAAGTTGTTAAGTGCTCTGGTATTTAAAATATCTAACCTTTCACTCACATTTCTTACTTAAATATTTAATAACAGGTTGTTTAACTGAACTTCTTATATAATAAACGTAAAATTATTTAAATTTTGAAGGCTGTGAGGGCTGTGTAAACAGTAAATACTGTAATTTATATGCCTAAATAATTTTATTTACTATCTCTCGCTTAGAAGTAGCAGTGGAAATTGTTTTGTTATAAAAAACACAATTAAATATAAATACAATGAATATAATAGAGTTTAATTAATACGATTTAATTTATTGATAGGTTTTATTTGGCATAATAAGTAACCTATACGTCAAAAAACACGAAAAAAATATAAATGAGTAGTTGTCAGTGTCTGCTAAAAACTAAAAGAAAAAAAAACTGCCAACAAAATATAGATTCATTCAAAATAAGAACGCACGTGCATAATAAAAATCTTATCAACACCAATTCAACCATAGCACGTATAAATGGTACACTTCTATGGAATAATAGGTATCCTGTGTATTGTCTGGTCTGACCTTATAAAAGATAAATATTGAAACGGAACTCTTAAGGTCTTGAATGACTTCCTGACTTGGCGAATAGTCTAACCTAGTGTGAGAGATGAGGGGTCGAAAACACTAAGCCTATAAAAATTATGGACCTTAAAATATTTTTTTAATTTCTTTAAAATCCTATAGGTATGTTTGTATGTAACCGACTTTGTTAGATTCGAATTTGGCCTACTTTAAAGGGACAGATTTTATTCAAACTTCGTACACTTATCAAGAATCGGGGACAATGCAATAATTTAATGTTTATCCTATTATCTCCATTAGTGTTGCTAGGATTAAACTCGCACAAAAACAAATACAAAGACTTGGGAAGTCGATCGTCTCGGTATTCCTGAAATTGTTATGTTGCTATAATATTGTATGGTCATTACTATAAATTTAATGTATAATAAATTTAATTTTTAATCGTGACTACTAAATGATTTCATTACATATTATTAATGTATTTGTAAATGAATATAGCTATTTTCATCCGACTTCAAAAACGAAGGAGGCTATAAATTCGACAGTATTTTTAGTGTTTCATATCTTTCTACTGGGTGAATGAATCTTTATGAGTCTTCTTTTATTTGAAAGCTGCTGCTTGCCAAGTGGTCCTGCTAAAATTTGGTCTAGTTATGACGACTTGAAGACGGTTTAATTTTATTAAGAAATAATTATTAGATACGTATATAATTCTCATATGATATACGACTATACCGATCTCTTTAAGTACCAATTGAATATTTATTTACTCTTATTTATTAGATTAAGCGATTTATTATGTGAAAGTGTAACTCATAATTGTATTTCATGGTACTGGATTATTAGAGTATTAAATGTATTCCTCCTTTATATATTTCTTTTTCACAGTTGGTTGCCTGGAAGAGTTCACTCTTTAGTGATAAGGCTGCCCGCTGGTTTAGTTTAAAGTCATTTATTTTAAGGATGCGTTATGTATGCCAGCACAATAAAGTGTAAATAAATAAATAAAATAAATAAATAAATAAATATTCAACTTATTTATCTGGGTAGATGTAACTGAAACTCTAGTGACGTGAATGTTGCTTACTAGAATTATTATCCCAGTTTGTATAAAATCATTTATCCCTCTTAAATAACAAATTATCTTAATAAATAACTACCTATTATTACGAGAACACCTTGGTTATATGTATCGATAGTTCTGAAAAGCGTATAATAAGTAGTTACTATATAGTATACAAATTCTGGTATTATTCTCAATCCACAAATATAGGATATTTCCGTATTACAATTTCATACAAATTAGACTCGACAGTATAAGTGTAGCAAAAAATAGCCAAGTGGTCCTCCAATGAATTCCGATTGGAGTAATGAAGCCCGCCCACTATGTCCTTTATAATATTTATGTGTGACTAGCTATAGCGCGTGGCTTTGCTTGATGCTTGGGAGACAAGTTTTTGTTTCTTTTATTGGAAGGCAAATATTTCCATATCCATACATTGTAGTTAATAGTATCAACTTGGGTTTCAAAGTTATGTTAATTATTCATAGAAACTTTATTATTATCACATAAGTATTATCATAAAAAGTATAACTATTTTAGTTATAGCGTCTAGAAAATATTACGAATTAATATTAAAATCGTAATAAAGAACTTATTCCAAAGGTTTCACTGTCAGCTATTATAAACATATAATATGTACCTATTATGTATAATATATGTTAAAGAAATCGCAAAAAGAACAACATTTATATGAATTTCAATAGCCTCATTCAACAACAACACAGTACGAGAGACCATAAAACGATCAAGTACAATTTTTAGACCCTAAAGTACACTCGATCTAATTAAGGACCAAGTATAAATGTGGGTGCATTCAGGGCATTAAATCTTGATCTGGTTTGTGACATTATTATTTATTATTAGTTCCGGCCCGTTGTTGTATCATTCGACTTGCTGCAACGAGCTTATGATTTAGCTGTCTTGGTTTATAGGGATGGGTGTTGGTAGCGAGGATCTTTTGGGGATAAATTTGTGGTTGGGAGGAAGCTGGAGAATTGATTACACGTGATTGTAGTGGAACTTGTTTTGGCTTTTAGGAATTAAAGAGATTAAGAATACATTTCTTAAGTAAAACTAAATCTCACGATGGCGGCGTTTGGTTTAACACAGGTCAATTCCTAAATTTACTCCCAGATGGATTTAATTTTATAATTGAGGATTCATTATTTTGAGGAATTGATGCATTCAAATTCAATTAACGTTTCTTTAACGTACGTTTTCAACGTTTTAACAACGGTCCGTTTCTATAAATACTTATCTGTGTAATTTTTAACAATACATTTAAGTAAATTGCATTGAATAGTTATTGAGTACCTTAAGTACCAGCGTAGCGTTTTTAAACCGACTTCAAGAACGGAGGAGGTTATTAATCCAACTGTGTTTTTGTTTTACATCTTTCGACTGTGTAAACAGATTTAATAGTTAAATTTGATCTAGTTCAGACAATATGAAGGTGGTTTAGTTTTTTGTTAAATCTTAAACTAAATAATAAATAAAAAATTGATAAATTCTACCCCCGAAGGAATAAAATAGGGGATGAAATTTTGTAGAATGAAAATTTATTGAGACCGCGCGGGTGAAGCTTCGGGCAACAGCTGGTTATTAGATAATTGCTTTGAGTTTGCTATACAGAGTACAATGGTTTAAATGCCTTTCGCCAGGGTGACGAAGACGCTGCGTCACATCTGTCACCAGAGGAGCGTGCGCTGAGGTGCGGCTGGGGGGTGGTCCGGCCCAGCTGGCTGCAGCGCTTCAGGACCGCCAAGTGGGCTCTCTTCTGGCTCTGCTGGGCTGGGGCTATACAGGGTGCGTATTTTATTGCAATAGTACAATTATTTCGCCTTTTGGTTTCGGTTTTTGACTTGATTTACTTATGAATTTAGCATGTAGACCATTTTCTGTTGGGCTTGGGCTATACAGGCTGTGTAGATTTTTTTTAGAAAAATAATCAAATCAGTAATATGTACGTTTATAGTTAGTAAAAGGAGGGAGATACATTATGTACCTAATGTGAGGTTTTTCATCAAAATTACTTTTAGCTTGATTCTAAACTGGCTTTCTCAACTCGGAATTAATCCTTATAAAGGGTGTATAAAAACGTAAAATTTCAATTTACGTGCAAAATACCGCCATAATTCAATGAACAATTGTATTACAAAGGTAGCTCAGCGTGAAAATTGTCATTTAAATCCTATAAAGGACCCCCAAGGTGTTTTTTATCTGCACAATTACGTTGTTACGGCAACCCCAGAGAGGGCACAGTCCCCAGGTTAATATAGAGATTGTGTTAGGTGAAATTGTCTGTTCTAATTAACTCTTATTTTATACTATCTGTCAAGACTAACATTAGTGACTGATTTGTTGTGTATTTTTATATATTGTGTATGCTTCTTTGTTTTAGGTATATCTGCAATTTGATTGACATCAATTAATATAGAAAAATTTTCTAAATCGTGTATAATCTTCCCAACGTGATACTGGCAGAATTGTACAAAGCAAAATTGCCATTAACAAAAAATTGAATTGAATTGAGATTGTGTTGTTGTTTAGTATATTAAATTTTTTTAACAAAAAAATATCTCCAATGTTAATTAGGAGCATAATATACCTAGTCTTGCCATAAATATTGTAATAAAGAAAAAAGAAAATTGTTAACTGCAAATAACATTTATTAC
>NC_052111.1:8856947-8863784 GCF_012273895.1 Zerene cesonia | reverse complement strand
GACAGATTCGAAATTCAAATGTAATATTTTTTTATAATTAAGTGTAACAGTATTTATGGCCAGACTAAGTATGTGTATCGAGTATTGATTTAGAGATGGCAGTACCAGGAATATTTAGTCGAATCAGTCGTCTTAAAACACGTTAATTGAAAAACCGTTGTTTTTTGGCAATGTTGGGTAAAATCAGTCTAAACTTTTGATTTTAAGAATAATATTCTATTAATTACTGAATGCATTTTGTATAACGTGTTTTCCCTAGTTTAAACTATTTGTAACTAAACATCTTAGTTACATGTAGTTCTATTACAGATAGTATAATATTTGTAGGGAAAACGCGTTATAAATCAAGTTTCACGGTAACATACAGGTATATACATAACTAGCTTTTGTCCGCGGCTTCTCACGCGTCAATTTCGGCATAGTTTAATATATGTTATTATACATATAAACCTTCCTTTTTAATCACTATCTATCATACAACCCGTCAAAATCCGTTGTGCAGTTTTAACGTTCTAAGCATACATAGGGACATAGACAATATAACATACATAGACGCGGGAAGCGACTTTGCTTTATACTATTAACTAATTAATTAATTAATTTATGTATCTATTTATGTTTTATTGTCTTGCAATAATTACAAATTGAGACTTAACCTAGGGAACATTATCACAAATACTATATGTTGATAACAACTTTTTCTGCCATAATAATCGCTCTAGTTACTTTAATCACAATGTGAGCTGTCACAAAACATATAGAGCGCAAAGCAAAGTCCAGATATTCGCAATATTTCGGATAATGTGGCCGTTATCGGGACCTCCCGGAGGCTCCCGGGGGAAATTATAAACGACATTGTACCTTCAGCGTATTAGAATGAACTAAACGTTGCAACCATTGTGAGATTTACTTGAATGTGCAGTCGTTGTGTGTTATGTGTATATATGTATATTTGTAGGTCTGGAATAGGTGCGTATATTTGCGATCGACAGAAAGTCGTGGTCGTGCGTAAAAGTTCAATAAACTTACTTCTTAGTTCTGTCATATTGTGATCGTGAAATCGATTGAAAATATCTTTCATGTATCCTATCCTACTAATATTATAAAGGCGAAAGTTTTTAAGAATGTGTGTGTATTTGTTACTCTTTAACGCAAAAACTACTGAACCGATTGCAATGAAATTTGGTACGTAGATAGTGGACGACTGATAAAAGCTGTGTGAAAAGTTGCCTATATGTTATTCCTAACATATAGGCAACTTTTTATCCCGATATTCTTACGGGATAAAGAATTACGCGGGTGAAACCGCGGGGTGGAGCTAGTATGATATATGTACGGCAAAAAGATTTGACTTCGGAGTCAGTTGGACGTTGGAGTTGTAATAATAGGACCAAATATACATAATACTCGTGGTCAATTAATTTTCAATCATAGAATAGATAACGTTCATAATATGTTCTGTTTTCTTAATTGCTATCTCTATAAATTATTGTCATGTGTCATGATAATTTGTTTTTTTAATTTTGTGTTTTATTAAAAAAATACGGGAATTATTCAGTAGCAGCATAAAAAATATATAAAATATACTTTATTAAGCACACGATTAATGTAATTAAATGAAGCTGGTTAGATTAGTAAATTCATAGACACGCCATCAACACAACCTGGGTCAATGTGTGTTTATTTAATTTTAATTGTAAACGTAAGTAATCATTAATGATATTCATTTATGTGGACAGGTTATGACATAGATTTCCACAAACACAAACGTAAGTAAACTCTAGTCATATATTTTTTATAGTCTATAGTCATATATTTTAAATCCCAGCATTTACATTTGTCCTGAATCGTAAAAAATGTTTCCAAATTTATAAGTAGAGCGTGAA
Source organism: Zerene cesonia (assembly GCF_012273895.1). Taxonomy (NCBI): domain Eukaryota; kingdom Metazoa; phylum Arthropoda; class Insecta; order Lepidoptera; family Pieridae; genus Zerene; species Zerene cesonia. The sequence continues at coordinate 8,861,898 of NC_052111.1, read as the reverse complement.
CACCTAAATAACACAATGTAGGTAGGTTTTTCAGCTACCGAATGAATGAACAGTATGAAGTGAATGTTTCACCGTCCATAAACATTTAAAATCCATTAACTTACAATCCATTGTTATTAAAACCTATATTAATGCATAGAGTACTGGAAGTGAATAGTTATAAATTATCCACTAAATTACAGCTTATTCTATTTAAAATTGTAACGGAATATATTTAATTAAAAAATCTTTATTACACATTCATAGATGTACACAAGAAAAACATACAAAAACTTTCAACGTACAAATTGGCGGCCTTATCGCTTTGAAGCGATATCTTCCAGGCCAACTTGCGATATAGGAAAATAAAGTAGAAACAGTTAAAATGTAAATCAAACTTTTGTTTTATCGATAACTAGTTTTTGCTCGCGGCTTAACACGCGTTTAATTTGGAGTAGTTCAATAGATGATTATACATATAAACCTTCCACTTGAAGCACTCTATCTATTAAAAAAAACCAGTATGCAGAGATACTCGCACTATCGTTTCCAGTAAAACTATTTTTGACCATAACTTCACGCAATATATCAGCGTAAAGTTTAGCGAGTAATAGCCAACAGGTGCAGTCGACTTGTTGCCGCCAACTAATGTTTATGGCGGTGTTTCTTAACTACCCGCATCTAGAAAAAGTTGGACACAACGTAACTAATGGTTACACATAAAAACGAGTGAATCGCGCTTATGATATTTTTTCGTTACGATTACTTATGATAACTTAAAACTTCGGTGGTGTCGCAATAATTAATTACGGTTAAGAATAATTTGATTTAGGAACTGGTGATGGAGTGGTCAAGACCTCGGACTAAAAAGCGAAATTATTTTATTTATTTAATCTGCATTATTCAAATTACCACTGCTCGAAACGGTGAAGGAAATATTGTGAGGAAACCGGCATGTCGGAGAATCAAAAGTTCGACGACATGTGACATCTGCCAACCCGCACTTGGCCAACCTCATAGGGTATAGTCTGGATTAGCACATGGGCTACTCTTTACGCGGATACCGCGTGAGTGACGCCACGGGTTACAGCTAGTAATGCATAAAATACTTTTTGCTGCTTATTCGTTATTATAATAACATGGTACGTATAAAACATATAAAACATTTATTATAACATGTATAAAACATTTTACCACACTACAACTCGATGGCCGTGTCTCAGCATTAATTCCATATAAATACGTGACTTTTAACAAAAACAAAATGGGATCACTCGCTGACTAGGTTGCATTAATATTTAGGTTTACATATCAAGTTTTAGCTAATAATTTGATTTTTATGTGACATTACTTGTTTATGACTTATTATTTTTTTATCGAAATTGTGATGAAAAAATCAATAATTCATAATCTCGCTAAATCAGCTCTGTGACAGTTTGTTAAAATTCTTCCTTCATTATTTTGAATTGAAACTATTATTTGGTTGGAGCCATAATTGAATGGATTAAATAATGATAAAAAAGCTAAATGAAATCATGATACTACGTAATCTTTGTGTTTATGTCAAAATATGAATAGAGTCAATCATTAATATTAATATATAACGGGAGACGATAGATCAAACATGTATTTTCAAGAAAAAAATATCCTGGAAACAATATAGCTGTTTTTACATTTTACCTTTTTTTGCGTTTTTCTCTCAAATGATTAATCGCTTATTAATTTAATAAAATGTCGACGGCATTGTTTAAATAATCCGACTCACGGTGAGCAGGCATAGTACAAAACGGCTAATTCATCACCGATGAATCGAGCATCACTCCGAACAGATTTCATAAGCGTCGTTTACAAGAAACTGTATCATAATATTTTTTAAAATGATTAAAATAGTTAATCATTTAAAAGTATGGTAAAAGTATTCATAATCTTACAGGAAAAGAAGGGTTTATATAAAAATTGACTTATACCAGTGTAGAAAAAAGGCAGTATGACTTTTCCACACTAGAATTAGTACTGGTTGAAGACGTCATGGTGAACCATAGACTCAAAATGTGTCACCATGGTATAGGCGTACCTAGAATGTATATTTCCAAATTAAAATACATATAAATTTTCAAGCTTCAGACACAAGTATCTTATATATTTAATAAATAACAGATAGTCTACATAAATAAATATAATATTTGTGACCCTCAGTATGTACATTGCATAATATTTTTCGGCGCTACGTGACTAGGCATTCGTGTGGGGCATTGTCTATACTGTTCTCAATTTATCGGAGGCTTTCTAAAGCAAATAAATTCTTATAATGGATGTTTACAAATATAACAAAATGTATTTAAAATTGAAACAGATTTTGTTTATTTTAATTACAAGAAAGTGACTATTTCTTGAGGAATCATTTTTCAACAAATATAAAACAAAATCAGATAAACTATTATTTTTTGTATGTAAGTGCAGTCTATGTAAGTCTGCACTTAATTCTCTAGCCAAAATATTTGATGTTTTATATAAAACGACACTTTTATATACATTCCCCTATACTGTACTATACTATTTATATGTTTACACTTAAAAAACTTTGTGTTTTGTGCATTTTCGATTTATTACCCCAACAAAAAATAATAAATAAGCACCAGAAGATAATTAATGTGCAAGACTACATTGTCATTTCGCTATCCCGGTATCAGTTTCCCGGGATGTATTGTAAGCCCCGGTCATTAGTTCTAGGTAACACCGGTGTTTAACGGAAACTATGAAAGTTATCAATTTTGATTCAAGTATTAATATTTATATTGTCGTTGTTCATGAAGGATTATTCATTTGAGTTCGATACTTTTGCGATTATTGGGTTGTTTCTGTAACCCATAAGTTTCATTTTTGTTTATGATATTTCTTTTTTTTTTATTCATATCCTTGTTCTATTTTATCTTGTTGGTTCTGGTTAGGTTATGGAGGTAAGGGTAACATTTTGTTTCTTATAATTTTTAAGGTATAAAGGTTAGTTAAACACAAAAAATCATATAAACTTTTACGAAAAGAATTATAAAAAGTATTTTTTAAACTATCAGCTATTCGGAAGGTCGCTTTTACCGAGCAGAATTTTTTACCATAGCACGATTTTTAGTATTTCTGGTGTTGCTTAACAGTAATTCAAATAAACAAGTAAATCAATACTGATATCGTGTGTTTGGAAAATGGTGAATTACACAAAAACAGATAAGACAATATATTAACCACATTAATTAGGGCCACGGTATCGTTTCACGTGCTCATACTACCATATACTTATATATAGTAGATAACTTATTAAACGCAATGGACTTTATTTCAAATGATTTTAGCTAATGTAACGAGCTAGCAGATCACACTGGAGTCTGATTGCAAGCGGCTTTGAGGCTTATATAATGTCCCATAGCGAAAAATCCCATAGCGCGATGCAGTAAGCCTCGCTAAGCCTATTATGGCGATGTGATTCCGGACAATGCGACAATTTGTATTGTATCGGTTTATACGATTCGTGGCTAAGCCTCCGGATTGAAATATGACTGCTAATATCACAGATTATATAAAGTTACTCTAATATTAACGTAAAAGTTTGTGTTTGTGAGGTTTGTTTCTTATTGTCTCTTGGAACTGGTATAACTGGCAGTCTGGGTTTGTATATAGGATACTCGGTACTCGTTGATTCTACATTTTTAACTTCCCACGCAAATTGTAAGCTTATGATCTGTGTTTGTGTGATGTTCTAGAAAGTCTTGGTAAAAATACCGAATCTAGAACAAGATATTCAGCTCTCATTCGAACTGGTTTTAGGACTTTGGCGCATAATCTCAGAATCTAATGTTCATTAGACAGTATATTTAAGTGATTTGAAATTTCTGTTACTAACTATTCTATTTAATTGAGAAAATTATACAAGTATGAGCTCCCGTTCGATGTCCAGTACCTGTAAAACAGTTTTTTTTTTATGTCATAGCGGGCAGCTGAGCTGGTGGTTCGCCTGATGGTAAGCGATCACCACCGCCCATAAACATTCGCAAAGGTAGTACCTCCGTGAATACGCTGCCCGCTTTTATGGGGTAAGGGAAAAGGAAAGGATTAACGACTGGAAAGAAGGAATGGACTGGGACGGGTGAGGAAAAGGAAACGGGCCTCCGGCTCCCCCACTCACCGTACGAAACACAGTGGCATGCCACTATTTCACGCCGGTTTTATGTGGGGGTGTGGTACTTCCCCGATGCGAGCTGGCCCAATTCGTGCCGAAGCGTGCTCGACTCCCACAATAAAAAAGTTTGATAAGGTATCCCGCGTAAGTTTGTATCCCGTAAGAATATGGGGATAAAAAGTTGCCAATGTGTCTCATTCCACTTGTCCAGTACATTAATACACAGTCCATCTACGTACTAAATTTCATTGCAATCGGTTCAGTAGATTTAGTAGTGCTTTATAAATCAGAAATTTTGAAAGAATACAAAATCCGCGTCTTTTTGTTAGACTAGACCCGAGAGGCTAGCTGTTGCTAAAGTTTGGCAAAAAAGACACGGGTTCGAATCCCGCCTCGGGATCAAATTATTTCTAATCTTCCAAATTTCTCATAGTATTTTTTGTCAACTATGAAAGAACTATTGACCGCCTCCTTGGTACAGTGGTTAACGCGTGAGCGTAGAACCGAGGGGTCCTGGGTTCGATTCCCGGTGAGGACGCACAAAAAAAAAATGTCTCGGTCTGGCAGGACACAGAAGGCTGATCACCTACTTGTTCCTAAAGAAAATCGATCAGTGAAACGGATGTACATCATCTGCCCCATACCCCACTAGGGGACACGGGACTTCACTACTATGAAAGAACTAACAAAACTTTGTGCGAACCTGAAGCGAGCAGATGGTATACGAATAAATATACCTAGTCTTGCCATAAATATTGTAATAAAGAAAAAAGAAAATTGTTAACTGCAAATAACATTTATTAC
>NC_052111.1:8835572-8855947 GCF_012273895.1 Zerene cesonia | reverse complement strand
TGACAGATTCGAAATTCAAATGTAATATTTTTTTATAATTAAGTGTAACAGTATTTATGGCCAGACTAAGTAGATTGTATAGAATAAACCTAACAATGGTACCTAGAGAGCAATGTATGCGTTTCGTTCAGAAATTCATACGTTTTGCTTGTTACTTTTTGCTATACGTGATTCCATCAGACCAGATGCATAGCGTACTAGTATTTGATCTGCGGAATGATGAACTAGATGTTACGAATGAATTTTAATGTGTTATTTTTTTGTTACGCAATATTATAGGGGATTTGTGAAGAAATATATGTCGAAATGGCTGGTATTTCCTTAAGTGTTTGTGTATTAGATATTTCTAATACACAAACACTAAAAATTTTATTGTGGGAGTCGAGCACGCTTCGGCACGAATTGGGCCAGCTCGCACCGGGGAAGTACCACACCCCCACAGAAAACCGGCGTGAAATAAAGGCATGCCACTGTGTTTCGTACGGTGAGGGGGGGAGCCGGAGGCCCGTTTCCTTTTCCTCACCCATCCTAGTCCATTCCTTCTTTCCAGTCGTTAATCCTTTCCTTTTCCCTTACCCCATAAAAGCGGGCAGCGCATTCACAGAGGTACTACCTTTGCGAATGTTTATGGGCGGTGGTGATCGCTTACCATCAGGCGAACCACCAGCTCAGCTGCCCGCTATGACATAAAAAAAAAGTGTATGTGTGATATTTCTGTAATCGATTTTTACCTTGACCCGTACATTGTTTTTTAATATTATTATACTTAAACCATTTATTTGAAGAACGATTTGAAAGAGTAGGTACCTCCTAGCTTAATAAATAAGTTCTTCTAATTCAGACGTGTGGTGTATTCCTATTATTGTTTTTATTAGTAAAAATATTGTTTAGAAATTAAAAACTTTTGAACGAGGATGAACGGGGAGACTCCCCGTGACCACGCTCGCTGTAAAGTGTTCGAAACGTCGGTTAATAATATAATGAATAAATCGCGTTTAAAATCCGTTAAAAAGTTTTTAATTTCTAAATGTATAATACTCGCGTAAAATCAAACACAAGAAAAAATATTGTTATTAAATAAATCATTGAAAACTCGGATAAACCAAAATTATAGTAACTTATAAACTATTTTCCTAAATTACCTCAAAATATAATTGTTATTAATAACTATCCATAAATATACAATCTATCCCAAGCAAACTGTTCAATTACTAAACTCAATTAACTATATTTTAGCATAAATTAAGCTTTGACATCCATCTCTATATACTCAAGCGCCCCAATCAGCATGGCTCACACAAGAATGAGCAGGAATACGAACTTCATTAGCGAATAGTACTAATTTGCGTTTCCCGCCAAGAAATGCCGCCATATTGTTTGCCAGTACGCTTCAAACATTTGTTTTTTGCGCTTCACGTTTGTGGGATATGGATGAAGTTTCGTTCTAGACTTGCTGTTTGTATCATACTTTAACCGAGTTTAAAATAAAGAAGCCTCTGTTTATCAGTAATATTGCATCTTTCTGTGTGTGAAAAATATTTTATAATTTTACAAAAAAGCGACATCTCTAGGGAGGGATGTACTCCTTCTAAAATATGATTAAATGATAACAAACTCCTATCAAACTCACGCCAGTCATATCCACGGAATAATCGAGTACCAAAACCAAAAAAAATATAGTTCAATCGAGAACCTTATTCGTATTTTGAAACGTTGGTGAAAAATCGTAATGGGGTTCTTAATCGAAACACACGAATCCTTATATGTATTTGTATGCGAAAATAATGCCGATTGGTACAGATTCGTAGATTCGCTATAAAACTTGCATTACAGTGTTACCTGCAAAAATACATTAATACATTAATTATTGCCTTAGTTTTGGCTTACCCACTTATTGTTAGGGTTGCCTGAAAGAGATCGCTATCTAGTGATAAGGCGGCCTTTTGCTAATTGTTTTGAGTTTCTTTGTTCACCTTTATATTATGTATATATTTTACGAAATAAAGAACTTTGAGACATTTATTCATTCATATATAAATATTTTGATTTAATTTTCGATTAATTGTTCATCGATCTTCTGCTTCTGACTTGTGGAGTTTATCGAATCTGCTCTAAACATAATCTTTCATTTTTCGAATGACTGCACTTTGTTATTGCTTACATTTGTGGCGCATAGCCAAGTGAACACTGATAAGAGATATTTTTAATATCAATGTGGATAGTGTTAGAGAATTCAGCTTTTTATATACAATTTATATAAACAATATTACGTTTGTCGAATGAATCCAGCCTGTCGTACCTTTAACATAATTGAACTCAACACAATTTTGATATAACTCTTTGTTAATAGTGATTCTAGATAGAATTTTGTTTATTAAAAATAGAGAGTCATAAAGAATTTTGTTTATAAAAAATAGTAATAATAGATAGGTTATAGACCAATAATATTGTATCTTAAAACGACAACGGATGTGAATAAGCCGTGTTTAATCTTCTATTTCACACTAACACATAAAACGGATAACACTTCGCTCACTCAATCACAAGAATCGGGCAATTACCTTACTTTCGTATTACCATACTGGAAGTACATTGTACAACGTATTTATTACTTTTATAACACAAGTCTTCTACAAAACAGGTGATCGATGTTCCTGGAGTGGTGGTATCATTCCAGATTCTAAAATGGGACCATTTTACAACAATTTCCTATCAAACACAATAAGGATCACGTCAATAATTTAAAATACCCACAGTACTATTAGCCAATAAATCTTAAATAAAAAAATGCAGTTCATCATCGTTCCATCTTGGTGCCAGCGAAACTAAAATAGTCAAAACTGGCCTGTGGAGAAAATATGGATTACTTAATCATTGAGAATATGACAGATTTGTGTAGATAAATCACCACGATATACAATTTCAACTGAACATTAAACCATTCCAAGTACAAAACTGTTTATTACAATATTTAATTTAAACTCAAACTCAATCATATGATTCAATTTGACTTTTGTATCGTCCTAACACAGTTTTAACATTTACCACCGGTTCGGAAAGCAGTTTCTACAAAGAAGAGCCGGCAAGAAACTCTGTAGTTTCTAAACAACATAAGTGTTGTATTTCTGGAACAAATACAACAAACCCCCCGCTTGTCTGCGTATTAGGTAACATGCAATAAGTTGTAATTGGCTCAGCTTAATCCGTCAAGTGTCCTCAAGTTAACGGTGTGAGTACAACCCCATCGCCGGATTTTCCGCTCTGCTGGACTCGATTAACTGCAACTTGAGCTGGCTTTAGTAGACGAGCGATTTTTTGGTTTATATATACTTTGTTGATCACTACGTAGTATTAAAGTCGTTTCCCGCGTCGGTCCGATATGCATGTTTGCTCATTTAAAACTATACCACGGATTTTGATGGGTTTTTTAAATAGATAGAGTGATTTAAGAGGAAGAATAAGGTCTATTAAACTACTCCGAATTGAAAGCCGTAGACAAAAGCTGGCATATTTATAAACTTCACTTGCTATTATAGGATACGCTCAATGCAACTCCGATACACAATATTTATAAGTACACAGATTATGGTACACATATACCGGAGGCCTATTTCCTTCTCCTAGCCCTTCCCAGTCCATTCCTTCTTTCCAGTGATCAATCCTTTCCTTATCCCTTATCCCTTAAAAGAGGGCAGCGCATTCTCAGAGGTCTGAGCCTCTGCGAATGTTCATGGGCGGTAGTGATCGTTTACCATCAGGCGAACCACCAGCTCAGTTGCCCGCTATGACATAAAAAAATACTATAGGTTTTTATATGAAGTGTGTGTGTGCGTGTGTTTCTGTGTGTGTGTGTATGTGTTGTCTAAGGTTAAGTGTCGGTGAAGTTCTGATTAAATAGTCGCAATGTAAACAATTATTTCATAACTTTCAAAGGTTTTATCAAACTTGGATAGAGGCTGACCAGTTTATCGATAGCTACTTTTAATTAGATTATATTACATTCATGCACATGAAATTTTTGTGAATAAAAAATTATAAAATTTCTATTTATGCTGTGAACTTAATGGCCACGTTGCAACGGAGTATCGAAGCTTACACACCGGAATGGGGTTGATTTAATGTGTTATTACTCGGGCTCTCTGAAAATTGTTTACATGTTCTTAATATTTATATAATTAGTAGCTGAGCCGGCAAACGCTGTTCTTGTGCGAAAGGATCAAACATACAAACAAATCTTCATGTTTGTAATATTTGACGGTATATAATACTTTTTTACTAAACAGACTGGTCGACAGACTGTATTTGACGGACATTCAAGGCGTTAGACATTCCGTAATAATTGTTTTTACATAGTTTTTTCACTTCATCAATACAAATATTGGAAAATATTATTGATGTGATATGATATGATTAAATTTGTAACTTAGGTTTTATAGAAGAATATAGAAGTAGACACATGTTGCCCAACCCAGCTACGAAGATATTTATGAAACATAATGTTCTAACTTTATGTATGAAAAAAACTGTATGTAATTAATTTTTATTCATATTATTTAAAACAAATAATTCAGAATATATTATATTACTTTCTTAAAACTTAAAACCCGTGGTTATATAGAGTAAAACGGTGATTTTTAAACAATAAAACAGACGATTACCTCAAGTGGTTGAGCAATTAAAAGTTTCATTATTACCAAAGTTGCGAACTTTCTGCTGACGAGATTTTAACGGAATTTTAAAATAAACCTCGATACAACGAGAAGTGAACCAGTTTTTGTATTTTGAGACTAGCTTTCCGTCCACGATTTTACTTGCTGTTTGTATTGAAATAGCAACTAGTTTTGCGGCCTCTTCGTCGACAATTTGCTTCAAAATGTTTTCAATATCACAATTAATATATATCTGTCTGGTTCTGCGAATACGTAATAGACAAACAGATAAAGATACATTCGCATTTAGTATATTAGTATAAACCCACGCACATTAATTGCTTAAAGTTTTCAGATTTTCCTAAAGGTTCTGTTAGTTAAAATAATTTTATTTAAATATATTAAACACTTAAATATATTTTATATGAGAAACGTCCAAATAAATACATACCCAGAAATTCACAAAATATCCCAATACTTCAAAAGCCCAAAAATTCAGCTATTATGGAAAAATGAAATCTATGTCTCCATCACAGCAAAAACCTCATCTAAATTCATATAATATTATTTATGATACAAACCACGGATCCATAGCATCAACAAGCCACTGAGCCACAGCTCCCTAAAACTAATCGTATTAAAAAAGGACGCAAAAGCCTTCCCTCGGAAGCAGGTGGTGCGCTCAGTTCATTTAACTTTAGACATTTTTATAGCCCTCCATCTTATTTTGGCTACAACTTGTCCAATAATTTTTAACTTTCTTACACTTTACTGTATTCTCGGGTTACTTTAAATTCTGGAAATTTCAATTTTGCTACCTGGCTACATTCATAAGGCTTTGCATAGAACTTTTACCGTGGGATTTTCTGTATAAACAGGCGTTGCCTAAACAGACCAGACTCGCTTTATTAAAAGACGAATGTAAATAATAGGAGTATAATTATATTTTTCGTCATTTTTTCCTACTCACTTATAAATATTTCTATTAGGACACTTTCCCCATGTTCTTCCATATTGAATACTGTTTTTTTTTTATGTTAAAGCGGGCAACCGAGCTGGTTGTTCGTCTGATGGTTAACGATCCCCACCATCCATGTACATTCGCAGAGTTAGTCTCCGCAAATGCGTTCGTTGTCTTTTAAGGTATAAGAAATAAAGAAAGGATCAATAGCAATAAAGGAGTAGATTGGTAAAAGGATACGGACAACTTCTTATGCCAAGGAATACTAATCGAATTCTAACCGAATTTTAAAATCATCTGACTAACACGCGGTCATACAATGATGACTAAGGTTTGCATTACGTTATCATTGTTTCTGCGAATGAACCATAATCTTAAACAAATGAACCGTTTCCGCTGAAGAGATTATAAGCGTAATGTTTAGTTGCTTTCAGATAATTCTAAATAATCAGTAAAAGATAACAATAGGTAGGTACTAGTTCACTTCCTTATTTTCTACAAGAAAGGTTATTGACGTACCTAGGAAGGTACCACTCCAGTTGTAAATCCATAATTCAACAATTTTATAGCAAACACAAAAATAATCACGCCAATCGGTTGACGGATTTATCAGGTAACAGAAATAAAACCTTTGTGTTTGGGATCGTGGGCTGATAAAGAGATACACATTTGTCATTTATACTATGCCAGCTAGAAAGCAATCAAATTAAATTTTGTATTGACGTCGTTGAAGTTGCAAGTTAAGTTTGATTAAAAAAAAACGGTCAAGTGCGAATCGTACTCGCCTCATTAACAATTCCTTACAAATAAGATAAAGAGAAACTACAAAAAGAATTGTCACCCATTTATTGTATGACCGTTCCAACCAAAGCTTAACCATTTTTTTTTACGAGCGGTCCGCCCCGGCTTTGCCCGTGGTTCATATATAGCCTATAAGCCTTCCTCAATAAATGGGCTATCTAACATTGAAAGAATTTTTCAAATCGGACCAGTAGTTCCTGATTAGTGCATTCAAACAAATAAACAAACTCTTCAACTTTATAATATTACTATAAATTATTTGTTGAAAGTTTGTATAATATAATCTATTGCCAATTTTGATTTAAATATGCCACCAATGTGCTCTTGGTAACAAATCCGCTGTTATCACAACCCTAAACGTTGTCTCAGACGATATTTGACAATTAAACGATTTTGCTAAAATGAAATTGTTTTTACTTCCCATATAATCCTGTCAATCAATTGCAGAAGGTACTTTAAACGATGGTGTCACTGAAAAGGCTTATTAAAATCATAACTGAACATAGAGTAATCTCAATTTGTCTACCCGGGGGTTATACGTCACCGTTATCTGTAGGGTTGGCACTCGTATAAAAAATGTATCATAAAATGTTTTTTGATTTTTAATAAAATATCATTGTTTTTTATAACGGAATATTAATAATGTGTTTTTGGGCTTTACAGTATCTATTTTACATGTATTTGGTTTTAATATGTAGTTTCCCGCCACTTCGTTTTGCATAGTACGGTTTGATATATATGTATATTTAATAAGCATTTATTATTCCAGAAACATTATATTTTCTTTGCGTCTACCGATACCACAACTTATGATCTTTCGGTTCTACTCTTATGTAATTTGGTTTATTAGAACGCACTAAGTTGTTAATTTAATTAAAATAAATTATTTTATCATTTTTAAAAGTTGACAGCCCTACTTCCGGCTCATTTCTACCATATAAACGATATTGACAGAGACAGGACAATCTTTTGATCCTTGTTTATTATTGCGGAGGCATCTTTAATAGCTTCAACGGGTCAACATCATATTGCGAAACACTGAAATGCAATAAAGGACAGACGTAAATACATTTTTCCTTATTGTTTTATATCTATGATGAAATGTAGATTATTTGCTGTTTGGATTTCATAAAATCTATTTCGCTTTTTACCTTACACTGAGTGGATGCGATATTATTCCTGGTACAGTTTATTATATAATAATTCCGTAAGTGTATATAAATATACATTTCGTTCGTTCCGAATCATCCTCATGTTCACCTTGATACCGCAATACGTAGCAGAATTGATAAATTAGAAAAATACATGAAAAACTTATTTCTTTCCCGGTTGGGTGGTACCTACTCTAAGTACAATGGGACCAAATGACAATATTTCCCTTCCAACCACAAAATGGCGTCAATTTTTTTTTTTTTTTTTTTTTTAAGTCACAGTCGGCAATGGAGCTGGTGGGTCGCCTGATGGTAAGCGCTACCACCGCCCATGAACATTTATAGAGGCATAAGGTCCATTACAAACCTTACGCCTCTACAAATGGATTGCCCACTTTTGGGAAGGGATTAAGGAAGGATTGGCGAGAGGAATAAAGGAAAGGACTGGGAAGGGTAAGGAAAAGGATATGGGCCTCCGGCTCCCCCACTCACCGAACGAAACACAGCAGAATGCTATTTCACGCCGGTCTTCTGTGGGGGTGTGGTACTTCCCCGGTGCGAGCTGGCCCAATTCGTGCCGAAGCGTGCTCGACTACCACATACAATTGTTTTCTGGTTAAAATATTTTTGTCGAGTATATCTTTCGTACGTCAGTTAATAAGTGATCATGAAATATTAGGCTTTTTAGTTATAAAAATCTATAGGTATATAATAAATAAGAGGTTATGAACTATGAATCTCGGCAGGTCAGTTAGTAAGTTACAAAAATCTATACACCTTAAAATAAAGCTGATGTTATCTTAAAATTACCGGAATTTCGTATATTTCGACCTTACCAGTACAGAATAATTAAACGGGCATCGACCACTCTCACATTATGATAATGTATACAAAATAACATTGTTTAATGTTTTCGCTAATTTCCGTTAGTATTTCTTGACAGATTTCGTTAACTTTTATAAAAGTATGGAATGGGGAATATTTACATTTAAAAATATATGTGTCTAAATCAAATTATAGTTTATTTTTATTATAGAAACAGAAATAGTAATTAAGAATTCATCCACATAAAACATAGGGATACACTGAAGGATTTCACTTTACAAACTATACTCTAAATTATTGGGTCTGCTTGGGTACAGCCTAATAGATAAAATATGTAAAATAAATATTCATAATTTTAGGTTTAAATCCACCAACAATCTTCTATGATATAAAGAAATAACGGTTTTAATGTCGATTTAAAATAATAGCCATAGATATCGAATATCAATCAGCAAAGCACATAAAGGTACGGCTTAAAATATCCCACTTGATTAATGTTTCACAATGTCCGACGGATGGGCCGACTGAAATAGCGTGTGCTTTTATTCATTTTGGAAACTTGATAAAAATGGATGCGATCATGCTCATATGAAAGAGTACAGTCATTGGTGAATATTATATTGTTTGAATTTATGTTGAATATAATACGAAAAAATAGTACTACATTGTCGTTGGAAAAATAACTCTTCAGTAAGCTTTTTTGATTATATATAATGTTAAATAATAACGTTGGAGCTGGAGGCCCAATTCCTTTCCCTCACCCTTCCCAGTCCATTCCTTTTCCAGTCGTCAATCCATTGCTTATAAAATGGAGACAGCGCATTCGCATAGCCACTGCCTCTACGGATTTTAATAGGCGGTGGTGATAGCTTACCATCAGGCGAACCAGCTCAGTTTCCCGCTATGACATAAAAAAAATGTTACGTTTAGATTAAACGTGCATTTTGTATGCGACAAATTCAGATTTTTAATTGAATTTTTTAATTAAATTTAAATTTAATTTTTTACGGGCTCATAATATTGATGTTTATAATATAATAGTGATGAATTGACTGCCTGCTTAAATATAATTATTTTTATTTTATATAGTTTTTTGGGCACAGGAATGGTGGTGAACGGTTTCGTCAATGTGGTCATCACAACCATAGAGAAGAGGTTCGGTCTGCGCTCGATGCAAACTGGAGTTATAGCGGGAGGGTAAGGTTTTTTTAACGCCTAATACATATATGCAAATATTTCGTTGACTATAGAATAACTTGTGTTTGATTCTACGCGAGTATTATATATTAAGAAATTAAAGACTTTTTAACTACTATCAGCCAATACTACTGCGGAGAAACTGCGGAGAAATAGGTGGAGGTAGTTCACAAACAACAATTTTGCATGACCTTCAAGACATGAAACATCTCAGTCTCCCCGTGACCACGCTCGCTGTAAAGTGTTCGAAACGTCGAGTTAATAGTATAATGAATAATCGCGTTTAAAATCCGTTAAAAAGCCTTAAATTTCTATAGAATTACTGTTTAATTTTTAATTCCCAAGTATTGTGTTGTCTGTGCCAAGACTTTTTATCATTTTTTGGCGTATTGTATTAGATAGGAGTAAGTAGGTAGCTGTGAAGTAATTGACTTTCCACAATTATTACTTCTACTGTACACACGCCGTTAAACTAACCCCATGGGTAGTAGCAACAGCACGGTATCATTAATATGCCTTTTTTATTGAAGTGAAACTTCTTTAGAATCGTTGTGATTTCAAACCTGATGCAACGGAAAAACGGCAGGTAAGATACGCAAATACAAAAATGTGTAGAATAAAGCCGGCAAAGAAAGAGACAGAAATATACATACTATTACTGTAGTTTCACTTCTATCGTGTGTGAATCGCAGACACACCTTTATTTTTTCATTACTCTCCTCTATATTATTTACTCAGAGCATATTTTTTATGTTAGAGCGGGTAACCGAACTGGTAGTTCACCTACTGGTAAGCGTTCACTATCGCCCATGTAAGAAAATTAATGGAATCAATAAATTTGAAGGGTTAAGGGATTTGAAAAATATAAATAATGAGAAAAAGGAATGAAAATGGATACCGTCTTCCCGCTTACCGTACGAAACAGTAGAATCGTCATCGCCTAACTCTTGTGAGGATATCTCCCAAGTGCAATCTGGCCCAATTTTGTGTCGAAGCGTGCTCGACTTCCACATTTAAATCGTTTACAATATTCTATCTATAAGGACCTTATCGATGTATGTATTTACGTTGTTTCATATTATACATCTATATAGACTTTGTGTCACGCTGACCACACGCTGTCTCTGCTAACAGCAGGAACCTGTGAACTTCTATAAACCCCACACGCTGATACCTACGTGTTATTTTGAACTCAGCTGTCAGCTGCCAGCGTGCCGCTAGCGAGACTTTCCCAGCCTTAATCTAGATTCCTACCCAGCTACGACATGGCGTCCTTCGCCTGTCTAGCCCCGGTCACGTACCTGGGCGGGCGGACTGCGGCCTCCAAGCCGCGCTGGCTCGGCTGGGGCGTGCTGCTCATGGGCACCGGCTCGTTGCTGTTCGCGCTGCCGCACTTCCTGGTGCCGCCGTACAAGGTGGCTGGAGATGAGCCAGATGACCTGTGCGATGGGAACCGGACGGTAGGATTTTTTTCTAGTGATGTGCTTTTGGGAGTTGTATGCTTATAACTTTTAAGTGATGAGGACTTCTATGCTTGTTTAGCTATTTCTTTAAGGTCTTTTGTATGGCGGCACAATAAACTGTTGCTGTCATCCCCATAGTACTTTACTAATTATATAGTTGTCCTAAAAAATGGTGCTAGTTTTCACATTTAATGTTTCTTTAGTTTAACCGATGCTAATAAAAATTTTATAAGAAATGCAGCATTTGTTGAATGAATGTCAGCATTTGTACTATGAATTTTTCATAAGAGACACTTCTAGTTTTCAACATGTATCAAATATGACGAACTTCGTGATTCCTTCAAGAAGTTTGAAAGAACATTAACAGGAATAATTGCATGTCTTCTGAAAACCCAATAAGGAAATGACAGAATAAAGCTGTATAATTAGTCGCCAGCAGAATCTCGAAACGTCTAGAAAACTGCCGACGTAACACAAAAGTTTAAAAGTAAAAAAAACAAACGTCGCGGGCATTGAGGCGGCATAATTCGTTTATAAAACCTTCAACCAATGTACAATTGACAATAAAACCGGTTTTGATGAATGCGTCTGGATAAATCGAGATCAGAAAAAAAAATTGTAAACACATTGTGTCGTGATCGCAAGTATAATCGATTTATTGTATTGATTTTAATGGAGATTGATAAATTACGTACTAATTAGAAAATACGAAAAAATCAGTAAATAAAGTAAGGTTAAAGAGTTATATACAATTTATTTCAACTGATATTAAAAATTTTCGAAAAATAGGTAATTCTCGTTTTTGAAAATGAGTGAGTCCTATCACAACCGCTTCAGTTTGTTAAGATATACTCGTACAGACTTAAGAGATAGACTTTAACGTTATTTTGGATTTTGTTAATATATTGAAGAACTGTCGGTCAAACTCGATTGATTGTATAGAATACTAGCTGACCCGCCAAACGACGTTCTGCCTTACTCTTATCATGAGGTAAGTAAAATAGGTGTTGGCCGATTCTCAGACCTATCCCACAAAATTTCATGAGAATCGGTCCAGTTGTTTCGGAGGAGTATGGTAACTAACATTGTGATAAATGTTATATATATAGAAATAGAGATGATCAAATGATCACTGATACTTAATTTGATTTGAATTTACCGCCTTCATACTAGACTAGATGCGCCCTGCGGTTTCACCCGTGTAAGTCTGTATCCCGTAGGAATATCGGGATAAAAGTTGCCTATGTGTTATCCCAGTTGTCCAGCTATCTACGTACCAAATTTCATTGCAATCGGTTCGGAAGTTTTTGCGTGAAAGAGCACCAAACACACACACACATCTTACAAACTTTCGCATTTCTAATATTAGTAGGATTAGTAGGAAGGATAGGTTGTTTGATGAGTTAAGTATAAACTATGAAAATATTATCCTTCAGCAGGCAAGCACATGTGACGAAAGCACTTCAGAAGGTGGGGCGTGGGCCGTGGGCATATTCGTTCTGGCGCAGTTGCTGCACGGCGCTGGAGCGACTCCACTCTTTACTCTTGGCGTCACGTATATCGACGAAAACGTGTCTAAGAAGATGTCATCTGTTTATTTAGGTAGGTGACGGGTAGTCGGAGATTCGGCTTATTGACCTTGGATAATTTCCAAGTTATTTTCGTGTGTTTGATTTTACGCGAGTATTGTACATTTAGAAATTAAAAACTTTTTAACGGATTTTAAACGCGATTTATTCGTTATATTAATAACCCGACTGACATCTCAGTCTCTCTGTGACCACGCTCGCTGAAAAGTGTTCGAAACGTCAGGTTAATAATATTATGAATAAATCGCGTTTAAAATCCGTTAAAAAGTTTTTAATTTCTAATTTTCATGTTGAACAAATGTTCTATTTATAACAAGCAAGTGAGGTTATTTCTTTGTTTTTCTTTAATTTAATGAACAGTTTTTGATTGGTTGATTGATAAGATCAAACGTGTGGTAACGTACTCCTAAACATAATCAAACATAAAACACAGTATTTGTTCTTTATGTAAATACGTTTGGACTGAACTAGAAACTTAAAAAGTTATGTGAAGGTCAATTCTGTATACAATTGCAGCTATTAAAGCATTACATTGTACTCCTAATGTATACTTTGTTATAATTAGTATTGCGATTATAACACTAGGTTCTCACTAAAACGTTTTATGAACGCTAATATTAACGGTAAAACCATTTCTATAAGAGTCCAATCGGTAAAGTGGACGGCATTATAAAAAATAGCTTTGTTTATAGCTACATAGAAACGCACTTGGAACACACCAAAACCCCTACTGTGAATGTAGCAATGAAATTTATAACTAACTTATAACACTTTTATACACGTAGGAAAGAGGTTTTTAAAGTGAGCGTGTGTGTAACAATTGATCTACATATTTTACATTTTTACATGGTTTAGTTTACTTAAAGTTATGACATTTGCAAAAAATATGTACATATTCAGATATCCGTTACTTTGGTATTGCGAATTTTCACGATAAGAAATGAAAATAAATGTTAAAATATTAAGGTAGTACCTACATTACATACTTTAAGAGTATTTTAGAAACACAATAAGATTATAATTAATCCAATATAATAATAATCGCGTTTCATACTGTCTTATTTATATTGCTCCTTGGTTAAGGCTTCACAAGTTATTTTAAAGTATGAATGATAGAATCGACTCAATTGTGTCACTTGCTCTTATACAGAGTATATAAGGAAATGATTTAATCCTGGCCATTATTACGAGGATAATAAGATGAGTAATGAAATTATTTATTTTTGTTGTCACCGATTCTTAATTAATGTAATTACGAAGTTTGAATTAAAACTGTCCGTTTAAACATGCCAAATAGTAGAAACAAAGAAAAGCTAAAAACTTATATTATATGTTTTATATATTTAAAGAGTATTACTTATTTTATTATATATTTAATATATAGTATTTATATATTATATATTTAATACATATATTTAAAAAGTATTACCATTAACTTGAAGCAATTCTATGCTCTATGATCAAAGGTGATTGAACCATAGAGAATGCAATGATTAACATCAGTGCATTTGAAAAGCGTTCGAAAAGCCATTAAACGATTTACCGCAAAAGATTGGAGATCTAATCGGTATCTTTGACAGTAACGTGATAATTACCGGAAAATGGGCAACATTTTTTTTTTGTTAAGCATGAAGAAACGTCGTTAAATTAACATAATATAGATTAAAATTATTTATTAACTACATAGTTGGCGGCTTCGTTTGGTACCCGTTTGAAAGGTAGTCTATGTGTCAATCCAGACTATAATCTATTTCTGTACCAAATTACATACACTACAAGTATCCATACATTCTTTCAAACTATGGCGTTTATTATTCACATAAGCTGTTCGCCCCGGCTTCGCCCGTGGTACATATATAGCCTATGTCAATCCGTGAAGTTGCAGCTTCACGATGGTGAAAGAATTTTTGAAATAGGTCTAGCAGTTTCTGCGTTACAAAATTCAAATGTCAATAATATTACTGTAGAAGAAAGATTTGCGTGTTGATAGTTAAAATCTAGAATATTCTCGATTGTTCTCGATGAAAGAACGATTACAAAAAGCTGAACGCGTTGTTTTCCGATCCTTTCACGCCATTGAGCATATGGGTCTATCGAAATGCCATTAGCCCCGCTAAGGCCCCACTTGGGTCCCGTTTGTAACACTTGTTCTTGAGGGTAAGGGCTGGGCGTGAGTGAAGCTAGGCGATAGCTAGTTATAGCTTCGCTACGTGTGTCGTGTGACGTAGTCGGTAATCACAAGAATGTTTTAACAGTCTAGTATTAGCACAGTAAAGACACAGAAATAAATAACAAATATTTTAGATTACGAGGCGGGATTCGAACCCGCGTCATTTGCCGTATCGACGCAATGCCTGTCGACTTGGCCACCCGTGATCCTGCCTCAACAATCAAAATTCTTCTACTATTTCGATTTTATGTCTAAGGGTTAAAGGACAAGGGATTTATGCTTTTTTTATTCGACATAGGTCGCGTCCCATCGATACAATATTTTAATCATGTTTCATATTGTTTGAGATGCTAGTTAATCATCTGGATGACTAAATCTTACCTGAAAAGTACCAAATTAAACATTGTAAACCTAATTTAATTAAATGTCCAATATTTATTATTATTACGTAGTATTTCAAGTAGCAAAAATATAATTTAATAAAGTATTGTCATCTTTTTGATGAAACTGAACGGGAATAAAATTATCAATTCAAACCAGTTCAGATTGACTTATCATTATTTTACTTTAAAATTAATTAACCTACCTGATCTATGCATGCTCATAGATTATTTTCATATAATAAAATTACGTCGTATCAAAAATCTCATCTCCCCTTACGTTACAAACCTAAACGCATTCACGTGACAGCTTTTAGCTGTGAAAACATACGCAGTAGAGGTTGAAGAAATGGGATATTGTCGCTTTGCTCTCACACTCGGCAATGGTGTAATGGCACTGTACCGTGGCAAGGAGTGACGTAGATAATTAATGCACTTGTTTATGGTTTTCTGTCATTGTGCCATAGACAGAAGAGTGGTGATTTAAACTTTTTGCATTTAAAATTATACTTTTTTTTGGTTACTTATTAATAACCGGTTTCAATATTAGATATCTATCCAGATAGGATGATGATATGATTATGATAGTTTGATGTACATTGCTTCTTTTAAATGTATAGAAACGAGAATGCGATCAAACAAGTGCAGTCCAATGTCCCCTAGTGGGGTATGGGGCAGATGATATATCTGCTTCACTGATCGCTTTACTTTATGGACAAGATGATAAGCCTTCTGTGTCCTGTCAGACCCTGACATTATTTTTGTGTCCCCACCGGGAATCGAACCCAGGATGTATGTCGCTGTATCAAGGAGGCGATCCAAAAAAAACCATAAATATGAGTAACCATGCTCTCGAAATTGATTTATTTAAATACTTTTTCTATATTTTACCACTTCACATATAATTATTTACTTTCAGGTATTTATTATACAATGGCAGTTCTGGGCCCAGCGCTGGGATACGTTGTTGGCGGACAATTACTTTATATTTATACCGACTTCGCTACCGTCAGCTCTGAAACGTACGTATGAGTATCAAATGTTTAATTAAGTTTATTTAAAAATTAAAATTATTTTTAAAAACAGTTCATTTTAAAACCGGTTCCTTTTACTCATAGAGAAGCTGCAAGAAAATTAAACTGTATAGATTATTAATTTTCTTGCAGCTTTGGCGTCCACAATAAATAATAATATCTTGCTAACATTACATATGAATTAAAAATTTACCTTTTTTTTATTAAATAAATAAATATATAAATAAATAAATAATTTATTGACAAAAATTGAATAATCTATGCCAGCAAAACTTTGAAATATATACAACCGTAGACTATAAATTATAATCAGCCGTCAAAAAGCGCGGCAACACGTTACCTTAATTATCTGTAACCGTATTGCGTTCACGTTTTTAATATTTCAACTCGGCAGCGACACGGCTTCATTTCAAGTTGCCCTCTTGCTTTCATCTCATTGTGCCTCTCAAAAGCAACTTTTCAGCCAAATTAATTCCACCGTTTCATACTTTCATGGTTTCTGGAACGAAATATGATTTTCCGCGCAATGAGTTTTGAACGAACTGTGTGGCTTCTCTCTTTAAATTAACCGCCTTTCGTTCTTCGAGTAAACATAGGAAATAAACAGTGGAGTTCTGCTTTGTAGCGTTTTTTGTGATATTTTTTGACAAGAGCACAATTTCGTCTAGGGCCTTTCACATTTCCTTTAAGGAAATAAGTACTTCGTTTTGCATTAGTTCTACTCTGTAAAGTAATGTATGTTTGTACTGTCAACGGTATTTAAAGCACGACTTTTGACAGCTTAGGGTAGAAATACAGTTTTCTTGCAAATGCTAGCTTATATTGGACTCATTTCCCTTTATTGTTTTCTATTCATATTTAAAAAAATAAGGTTTTTGTTTTGAAATACAAAACTTATTCCGATTCATTTTCATTCATCTATACCTACACTGTATACGATAGATTTTTAATTGGCAGTTTAATTCAAAAGAGCGTCAGTCTACGTTTGTCGGAATAGCGAGCGCAACAACTTCTTTTTTATTACGGTGAATTTACTAGCAAAGTATCCTTACTATCAAATGCACTCAACTAGACTCATAGGTCTCTTAACTGTAGTCATTACTCACACTGTTTTACCATAACATATATACTGTTGAAATAACTACATTAAATAATAGGTTTTAGCTAATTCAATGGGAATTAACGCCTATATAACCCTAGTCGTGTTTGCTTTGATTTCTCAACTGGCGAATTAGCATACAAAAACAATTTAATATTCCGATATCTAGGGATGGAGAACATGTTGACTGGATGTTTGTGAAAACATTGTATGTTATTTTATGAGATGTTAGTAGGTATGCTAATTGTTTTAGATAAACATAACATTTGAAATAGCAGATTTGCTTATATCTAACTACTGCATTGAAAGGAACTGATAATCAGTACTGAGTAATCAAATAAATGTCTCAGTAAATGCTGATTGATTATTGTTTTAGATTTTCCCTCATTGTTTGATGTGGTGAGAAATTTGGTATTTTTTTATTAAGGTTAAAAAGGCTAAGGAGTATTTGAGCAAATTTATAGAGATTTTCATTTTAGGCGATATATCTAGAACTCTGGAGCATTGAATTATATCTACTAGCTTTTGCCCGCGGCTTCGCACGCGTTAAATTCGGAGTAGTTTAAAATATATTGTTATATAAATAAACCTTCCTCTTCAAACAAACTATTAAAAATACCCCATCAATATCCGTTGCGTAGTTTTAAAAATGCTCCTATACATCCATTACAATTTTTTTCTTATACTTTTTACTCGAGAATAACTGAATAGGTCATTTCAGAAATTCCTAATCAAAATAAACATTTAATTAAATAGTGAAAAAGTGTAATTCTGATATATATTTATTAAACAAAATTATTGAAAGGAGAAATAAAAACCTTTCTAAGTTTATTATTATCTTTCTTACAAAATATTTGACTTGTGCTTTTAAGGATGTTTATTTTTCCAGGTTAGGTATAACTCCATCGAGCTCGGTCTGGATTGGTGCGTGGTGGATCGGCTTCATACTGTCGGCTATTATATGTTTGTTTGTAGCTTTGCCTCTTCTTGCATTTCCTCATGAGTTACCAGGTAAGAAAAACTGCTATTTACGCTTGAATCACATATGTTCCAATACATGTTCCCACTGCTGGGACACAGGCCTCCTATGAGGGTTCAGGCCATAATCCACCACGCTGGCCAATTGTGGGTTAGCAGATGTCACATTTCGTCGAACTTTTGATTCTTGGACATGCCGGTTTCACGATGTTTTCCTTCACCGTTTTAAGCAGTGGTGATGTTATCCACATGTGCAGATAAATTGAAAAAATTATTTATTTACTGCACGCTCTCCTGGCTCAACATTTAATTTTTTAAATAGTTGCAACATACTTGAATCAAAAGATTCCTTACCAAATACGATTTATCAATTACGATAAACTTAAAGTAGCTATTATCTTCCATTTAATGATATCTTCGGGCTTCCTTATACCAGTTTTGTTTATGAAAATAAATTTTTAAATGCATTCATTTACAATACCACAAGTTTTAGTTGTTTGAGTTTGATACCTCGTTTCAAACATAATATACTTGCACACACACACACACACACAAGCACACAATAGATGTAGTATTAAAAGTAGAACTACCACGCCTCAAATTTCATCATTGAATCAAACATCAAAGTAAGCTAATTTGATTTGATTTTGTATCGATGTTATGTATCCATAACCCATTCGTTTGCGTCTACACATCATATTGTATGCCACACTAACACTCAGAACTTTGAGCTCTCCGCACCATACTTCCTTGACCCATAACTCTAGCACTTATATGAAGCTGACGCGCGTCCATCATCTATCCATTCTTTGCCCAGGCGCAGCAGAGATCCGCGCCGCCAAAGTGTCAGAGGCGCACGAGTCCGCCACCACGTCGGGCGCGTTCAGCGCTCTGCGCGAGCTGCCCCGCGCGGCCGCCGCGCTGCTCCGCAACCCCACCTTCATGTTCCTGAACCTGGCGGGCGCCAGTGACGGTCTCCTGATATCAGGGTTCGCGGCCTTCCTGCCGAAGCTAATCGAGAACCAGTTCGCGGTTAGCGCGTCGCAGGCGGCTTTGCTTTTGGGTGAGGTTTCTTTTTATCGATCATCATCACATTGTTTTAGACCATATTGTTCACAGCCTATTTTATTTCAAGTGAATAGACTTCCCTAGATGGTATATAATATTATACCCGTATAAATTTATACGAGCTAAAATTACTCGAAACAACGTATTATTTTGATGACACATCATCAATCTTTTTGTTTTTCAATATTCTGTTATTTCACTTTTTGTCACCGACTGGGGCATATCATTGCTATTTTCTTTTGACTTTTCGTCGCTACTATAGTTGATTATTCATTAGGTAAATAAATTGTCCATTCATTTAGTAATACTATTTTCTGATAGTTTTCATTGTTTTCTATCGATCTTGTAGAGATCCAATATTATGTTCCACATTCCAGGCGTGATCACAGTCCCGGCGGGCGGCGGCGGCACGTTCGCGGGCGGCTGGCTCGTGAAGCGCTGGCGGCTCTCGTGCGCCGGCATCATCAAGCTGTGCGTCGCCGCCACCGTGCTGGCCGGCGTGTTCTCCTTCTCCTTCGTGCTGTCGTGTGACGACTACCCGTTTGCGGGGATCACTGTCCCGTACTCTAGTCCTAGTGTTGGGTGAGTTACTTTGACGATAACTTTAAATGTTTTGAAGGAAAAATGTCTATATAGCAATATTGTCACTTCAATCAACAGCTTTCTGATTGAAGTGACAATATTACTATATAGACATGGTCCCATGTTATTTCTTCCCTTTCCAGATTCTCTTCTATTTATCAGTGCAAGACATTTATAACCCGCGTATTCGACAAATTGTTGAAGGGGTAGCAGTCTCGTAGCGCAGTGCAACGCGGGGTGCGGGTGCGCGGGCGCCGCGTACTCGCCGGTGTGCGGCGCGGACGGGCGCGTGTACTACTCGCCGTGCCACGCCGCGTGCCGCGCCGCCTCGCGCGGCGCCGCGCAGCTCTACCATCGCTGCGCGTGTGTAGAGCGCAACGGCACGCTGCCCAGCTACGCGGAGACAGGTACGGCTCACGGCTCTATCG
>NC_052111.1:8814758-8834572 GCF_012273895.1 Zerene cesonia | reverse complement strand
AGGTTTGCTGTACCGTGGTTGAAATTGGTTCTAACGTTTGTGCTATACCATTCTGCCCAGATACAATCCACCTGCACTGTGTTTATTTTAGTATGTATAGAATCAAAAATTCTAATATACAAAATTACACTCTCACATCTTCCAATTAAGGCCAAATTCTTATTTACTAATTTATGAGTTATTATTGATAACATATAGAACTTTTGATAGATTGTGTGAATTTTATTATGATATAAATTTAATAATTGCAATGAGTCGTTTTATAAAAACGCCTAGGATCTATCACTACTTGATAAAACAATAGACAAAATCATGAGGTCACATAATCAGAGCGAGCTTACCTTATTCATTCAGATTCAAATGATTTTTATAACATTAATATAAACAGATATTATTTTCTAGATGGTGGGGAACCGATAATGTACGAAGCCATCAACAGCACGTGTCAGTCCAAATGTCCATATCTATGGCTGTTCGTGTGCCTTACGTTCTGCATTATGTTCTTTACATTTCTTGCTACGATGCCGGCTCTATCCGCAACGTTGAGGTGCGTAACATGGGCAAATTCAATTTTATGATTATATGAAACAACTCTTTGCTACAGTTACATGATATGTATTAAGGTATTTTTTCGTATTTTACTAAATACGAAAAAATACCTTATTTCGTATATGCATTGACTAGAAGTATTTTTTATTTTAAGTTTATAGCATTGAAATACTTTATAAATAAGAAATTTTGATAGAATAAAAGAAGAAATCCCGCCGTATTCTTTTCACTATCGTTGTTAACCAATAAGCATTATGACCAATAATTATTACCAGCCTAATTTGATGCACCACGCTGGCCATGTGCCGCTTGGTAGTTATGAAAACATCATAAAAATTTTCTGTTTGTTCATTTGGTTCAATGGTTCAGTTTCATTACACTTTACATTACCCATGTGCGCAATGGCTTCAACAAGGTCCGAATAAATCATATCATCATAATCATATTATGTCCAAATATACCATATTTACATGCATGTTCCTACATTCAAAGATTTTGCTCAAAATGCATCTCTAAACCACCGCAGACCACCATAACATAATATGTAGCTCATTAATAAACACATATTACCCCAGATGTGTCCGAGAAGACCAGCGCTCGTTCGCGCTGGGCATCCAGTGGATCCTGGTGCGTCTGCTCGGCACCATCCCCGCGCCGCTGCTGTTCGGCTTCCTCATCGACCTGTCCTGCTCCGTGTGGGGCGCGGCCTGTGACCGCACCACCTCCTGCCTGCTCTATGACAACAAAAACATGAGCAGGTAACCTACTTATCTACCAACCTACCTAGACTGAAATGAAATCATTGTGTATTTCTTAACTATTTTATAAACAAAATAGTTAAGAATTACACAGCTATAATAATTAAACAGATCTGAAGGCTTCAAATTCATACCATCCTAAATTGTAATCAAAAACGAATAACATAATATTTACAAATTTGTTTCTTTATTATTCCTTGTTCTTTCCCATATATTCACAACCTTCACAATTTCAACCCAGGTACATGCTAGCGCTCGCCGCGATCGGCAAGCTCTGCACCGTGATATTCTTCTTCCTGGCGTGGTGGTGCTACCACCCGGGCCCCAAGGCCCAGCCGCCGCTCGACTTGGCCCAGAGCGAGAAGAGCAACGGCACTGTCCCCACCGTGGCCACGGTGAGTACCATCTCCAATGACCGCACCAATGGCTATTGCAACGCGGCGCTCGAGTGTAGTGACCATTTATAAAGTTTTGGACGAGATGAAACTATTGTCCTTGAAATCCTAGAATCTATATTATTGTTGTTTTGACTGGATGTAAGAGACGTTTGTGATCGAAGAAATTATGATTCCTTTGAACTGACAAGAAATAACAAAGAAGTGTGAGCTAATCCGGTAGAAATACCTTAATATGAATAAAGTAAATAATGATTTAGTTCAGGTATAGATATATACATTTAATTACTTATTTTACCCAAATACTGTGAATGATTTTTATCATGATGCAGTCAGTTACAATAAATTTGATACCATGATCATCATAGACAAAGTGACCCCCCTAAATGAATCATTTGAAATTATTTTTCGAACTAAATGAGGATCCATTAAAAAGTTTATGAACAGAAAGAGTAGAACAATATAAAGTTGGTAAAAACTTCTGGAATTTACCGGTTTTAAACAATTATGAGACCAAAATGTTTATCGCCACTGCCAACGGTAGTGAATGTTATGGTTAGTGCAATTTTGTAAGTCAGTCTAGAAATAAGTAGGTTTTTACGAGTTACGAGTTTATACAGCGTGACCAATTTTAATGCAGTATTAATATACATGGTGTTAGAATTGATTTGATAAATAAGAAACCGTATTAATAAATAATACATTAATAAGAATCACTGTCAATGCTTTTTATGTTAATTTTAGGTGATAAATGTAAATAATTGAAATGCATATAAAGTACATATTGTAATATAATGATATGAAAATGTCTCAAAATTTTATTTTTATTTTACTTTTTAATATATTTATTTGTTGATTCTATGTAATAATAATTGTTGCTAGTAAAGTATAAGTGTATTTTGGTTGAAGACTGATTCTTTACATAGTCGTTGTAGTTAGTTTTAAAACCCTACTTAGTAACACAATGCAACAAAAATGTAACATCACATATCTTATTTTAATATGTGTATCTAATCTATGGTCAATAAGTACCTAAAACACTCACTGTAAAACATTTTGTATTTTTTAGAATAAACACACGATTTTGTCTCCTTTGTCGAGTGACCAAAAGGAAATTGAATCCTTCCTGTGAAAAATATTTTTAAATAAAATATTTGTATTATAGAGACTATTGTTTTGCAATTATCCATATTAAATAGTCTGTTACGTTTGCTTTTGCTTATGTAATCATAGACAATAATTCATTTTTTTTAAGTTGGCTACATAAACATGTCCTTTTGGTACTTTCTAAATTAAAAATAATGTTACCATATAAAATAATATATGCTCACCACACAGACCGATTTATCAAACACACTTACATCTTAAGTCACAATGAAAGATGTATCAACTAAAAAATATTTTAATAGTGACTTATCACTTGTTTATTTGCTTCTGATTAATTCTGCGGCCTGGTATAAAACACCAAATACATTTGCCAACCTCATGTAAGTATTTTGTGTTAATAATTAGCACCAGGCTTCAGGTAGAATAGTTTGGACAATACAGTTCTTTGTGGGACTTAACAATAGACTATAGAGACCATATTATCACAATAATATGTCGTATTCCTATTTATATGGTAAATTATACATTCCACGTACAATATAGGACTGTAGGTAAGCTCTTTTATACATTTTCATGTTGGTATCGTACATTTTGTAGGTAGTTGTAAGTAAACGGTTTTGAGATGTACAATTTTACAATTATAATAAAAAAATTGTTCAGACGTTTGTGTATTATTTGTGTACGCTTCCCTTTTCCTGCTTTTCCTTACTGTTAATTTATTACTCGTAGTTGATTTGGAACATGTTGCTGAACAAAAATACTGTTTTAGAATTTTTATCTACATAATGTTTATTGTGTCATAGATAATACACAAATACTATGTACTATATAGTATTTGTGTACATATAGTATACCTACAATATATGTAGTATATATAGTCTATGGTATCTACATGGTAGGTGCCTATTGGACATTTGTTTTTTATTTTATTATTCTTATAAGGTAACATTATAGTGAAATATTAAATTTAAATAAAAAAATTCGGTTAACCAAGTCAAAACATCTGAGGTAATAAAACCAAAAGAATACAGTTGAATTCTTCTCCTTTTTCGAAGTCGGTTGCAAATAAAACTTCCTAATCATAAATATGGACAATATAATAAGAATATAAATGTGTACAACTTAACAAAAATGCAACATAATGACTGAGTATCACATCAGATTCAGAAGAACTTCACACCCTGGTTGTCTTCAAATTCAATTAATTCGCATTTGCCTTTTACTTCGAGAGTCTTTAGAGCCTTTATTAAAATATTTATATCCAGTCCATGGAACTCTGAAATTATTAAAATGATGAGTTTTTACATAGTTCAAAAGTTAGTATACAAATTTATGCAAATAAATTTGAAATAGAAGAAAGAAAAATCTCTTGAAACTACCAACTGATATGATACATATACACAAGCCAGAGCTTAAAAGTGTGGAATATACGCTCCTTTTTTGTTTGGGAATAAGACAAGGGTTCGCTCCCCGCCTAGTGATTACTTTTTCTATACTTTAAAAATTTCTCAAGATAATTGTTACCAAGTACCAACCTTCTCCTTCAGTATTTTCACCCTCCCTGAGCTCAAATAGGGTACACACAGAATTGTTCAAGCCATTTGCGCTGACCCAGTTATATATCATATTGCCCCACTCGTCCAACGAATGCCAGTACACCTCCCATACATTTTTGGTTTTATCTATGGGCGCTGCCTTACCACACCTTGCCATATCTTCTAATATTGTCAATATAGCATCTTGTGATAGTCGCCTGTTAATCGCAGCATTGTTGAATAGTGGTGTGTTTGGGGCCTCTCTTATATCTATTATCGACTGCTTTGTGGCCTTCAAATACTGAGCAATGAGCTCCTCCCAAGCAGCTAGCTGCTTTTGCCGAGTTTCAGAGTGTGGTTGGATTCTGAAATAGTATGGATTCATTATTAACAATGGTAAATACATTTATTTTTTAATTTATATTGATTAATGTTGCATGATACTTAAGTAATAGGTACACCAGAAATAAAAGTTTAAAAAAACTAATATTGGTACTGAGCAATATTCTATTATTAAAGGAATTAATTGTGTCAATATTAAAAATTGTATTAACTATTCTGTTTGTATGTTTATATTTTGACTAGTGGAAAAGACTGCAGTTGTTAAATAACAATTTTTTACCTATTATTCTAATGTGTTAAAGAATTTGTGGCCTTTATTTTTCTTATAGCTAATCCATGCTCATTTCATAACATGATTTTTAAAAATCTTAACTAATGATGTTCTTCTTTACATTTTCATATAATTCCACTAATTGCTTTTCAGTATTAATTCTCTTCACAAGAGTTTTAACTGATTTAGGTTCCAAA
This sequence comes from Zerene cesonia, assembly GCF_012273895.1. Classification (NCBI taxonomy): domain Eukaryota; kingdom Metazoa; phylum Arthropoda; class Insecta; order Lepidoptera; family Pieridae; genus Zerene; species Zerene cesonia. Next base: position 8,829,418 of record NC_052111.1, on the reverse strand, counting down.
TCAGTCATGGCCAATCTGTAGGACATCTGCTTTCCTTGGAACGTAACACATGGGTGTCCATCACAGCACTGTTCAGTAAATGCTATCATAATTGAGCAGTCTTTAGCTACAGCTGATATTAGAGCTAATTGTATACTTTCCGCTGTATCCAGAAACTTATTTTTATCACTTTCATTCTTCAAATTTAAACCTTCAGTTTTCAATCTATCTAATATTTTAGATACATAACAATAACCATTGTCACTTGAATAGTTAATATCTAAATCTTCTGAGAGTTTCTGTAGAGATAACAGGTGGTGTAATAAAGAATTTGAGGGCAAATCATTGCTTTCAATGCAATTAGAATTTAATGTGAAAGGTGTATATGCATTGTAATTCAAATTAATGTCTGATTTACCATCACTGAGTAAAAGTTGTATTAGAAAGTTAAGAAAGTCATCAGTATCTTTGAATATCATAGATTCTATGATATCATCAAACTGTTCCTTATTAGAATGCTCATTGAAAATGATATTTCCATTTTTGAACATTTTAAAATTGTTTTGAGGGTTGTTAATCAAGTTTAGCAGGGCAAATTTCATTCTGCTCAGATTTCCAGAATAAAAGTCTAAAGGACAGTAATCGCTGACCTTATCAATTTCTTTCTTGCTGAATTTTAAAAATTGTTTGAGACAGTAATAGCATTTGGAGTATTTTTGAAAACTTTTTGCAAGAAAACCTTCCTTGGGTTTTATTTCTATACAATAATTATCAATTGTTGGATTTAGTTTAGTTAAGTTTGGTGCTTTAATAGCAAATTGGCAAATAAAAGTTTTGTGCTGTCTATTTTTCGGTCTCATATCAGCAAGCTTCAGAATAAGCTCTTCTGTTTCATTTTTGGATAATGGTACTATTTCGTGTTCATACGCTGCATTGCCGTGTATCAAGGGTATCATGACACAGTTTACATATTCTACACTTTGATACACAAATGCAGAATTCGTGAGATAATCATCTTTTATGAGACGATATACATTCGATGTGTTAATGATTTCAAGAACAATGTGAACGTTTCCTTCATTAATGTATTTCCACTGGTTGCTCGTTAAAGACATCGTGTTAAACAGCTTCTGAAAATAAACTTGAGATAATATTTACTTACGTAAAAAAAGGAGGAAAGCTATACTGCCATGGCCAGGACACGTCTGCCATATTTACATCAATTATGTTCTGCTGAAATTTCAAAGCAAGTGAGTGCTTGTTTTAATTAAATAAATCATAAACAAGAATATAGTCAACAATATATTATAAGATATAAAGCTTTTTAATTTACAAAATACAGATCACGATTAAAGTTTGATGAGTGACAAATTTTAATGTTTATCTCAAATGACATTTATTCTTTATTGCCATACAATAATGTCTAAAATATTTATGGTGTACAAAGGCTTTAAATTATTTATTAATAAGATACATATAAGTACGTACACTTACTTATATATATATCTTATTAATAAATAAGTAATAAGATACATCTATCATATATGTATCTTGTGAAGTCCCGTGTCCCCTACTGGGGTATGGGGCAGATGATATACATCTGTTTCACTGATCGATTTTCTTTATGGACAAGTAGGTGATCAGCCCTCTGTCTCCTGCCAGACCGAGACATTTTTTTTATTGTCCCCACCGGGAATCGAACCCAGGACCCCTCGGTTCTACGCTCACGCGTTTCAAGGCTTACTGTACCAAGGAGGCGTCAGCCTATTTAAAATTGTATGAGCGATAGATGAGTTTTAGTGTATCATATTGCACTACAATTTTTTATTTCCATCTCGGCTATAAAAATAACAAATAAAAAATAATGCATATACAGAAACGTGAATGACATTTTCTCAATTTTCATTTTGACATTAACTTTGACAAATTGAAATTTCGCATCTAGCAAATAGCAATATTGGTGCAGCTGCAAGACCTTGCTAGATCTAGAATCTAGAGAATAATCGAATTTATACAGATGTATTATTAATTACAAGTGTCTCGCTACAAATTTTAATTCCATACAAAATGATAACGCTCAATAAGAAAATAAAAAAGCAAAGTACGGAGACTACCAACGGCATGAACCTAGAATCTGGGAAACGAATATCAGTCAGGGACAAATTATTGGTGAAAGAAGTGCAGGAGATGACTGAAAACCTTCCGGTGACCTGTTCTGTGCATTTTGAGGACCCTAATGTGCTAAGTGAATTCATTTTAACGGTCGCACCTGACGAGGGCTATTGGGAAAGTGGGAAGTTTAAGTTTAGCGTATTTGTAACGGAAGAATATAATATGGCGGTAAATATTGAATTCAAATGGTTTTACATTTAATAATACACATTCAAGGTTTTATTGGATCACTGTCTAATTCTACGAAACAATATTTATTAAAAAAAATATAACTCATGTTATATTCAATAGATTGTATGTAAAATTGATTGAGGAAAATATTGAATTTCTGGGAATAAATTTATTTTTCACTATCAACCACTTGTATTGTAGTCACTATGAATTTATTAAGTCAGCCATAAGATATACATTATGTGTATTTAATTTCTCTATATTTCCAGCCACCCAAAGTTAAGTGTCTAACAAGATTATGGCATCCAAACATCAATGTGGATGGAGATATTTGTCTATCATTGCTTCGTCAAACCTCCATAGATGAACATGGCTGGGCGCCTACTAGAAGACTTAAAGATGTTGTGTGGGGCTTAAATTCACTATTTACTGTAAGTAGACAAGGCTCTTAATTTTACTACACTTATAAATAGTTGTTGCCTGCATTGATATTGATATTGTAGTGGGGTGGAAACACAAAATTGCAATCTCTTGGACTATAAGAACTCTATAATATTCTGGTGTAAACTTACCCTAGTACCTCACAATTATATGAATATGCAACCTTACAAGTCTTGAACAACATATCTTGAAAACAATACAACTTTCAAACTGAAAATTATGTTGTCAGAAGTGGATAATGCTTCTCTTCCCAACTAACCTCATCCGTTTGAAAACAGACTATAAGTGGTACAGTAATATATACTAATATTATAAAGCTGAAGAGTTTGTTTGTTTGAAGGCACTAATCTCAGGAAGTACTGGTCCGATTTTAACAATTCTTTCAGTGTTAGATAGCCCATTTATTGAGGAAGGCTATAGGCTATATATGTACCATGGGCGAAGCTGGGGCGGACTAATAGTCTACAATAAATCAAAAGACTAATTGCCCACAGTGTGCAAATTTGATTGAAATCATTTGAGTAGTTTAGGAGTCCATCGCGGACAAACAATGTTACACTTAATATATAGTATTTCTCTACTGGCCTACAATAATACAATACATAATAGCTTACATGGCCTTCTGGCCATGATGCTAAATGTGGATTGACTTGAGCATTGCAGAATGCATAATTGTATAACAAAAATAAATAAGCATATTAGACAAGAGCAAGAAAATAGGGTCTCATACTGTTTTCACTTTTGAAACATTTCTGATTTGATTTGTAAACAAAACAGTCAGACATATCATGTCAAACCATGGAAATTATCAAGGGCGATAGATTTTGAAATTTTTGCATGGATGTCATTGGTGACGTCGTGCCTTAGATGAAGAATGGGTAAAAAATTACTCGACGAGTATGTCTGATTCAGATATATTTTAAATTTCCATAGGGTCCCCATACGTAAGAGGTACACAGGAAATAAGCAAATTCCCTCTTGGAATCCTCCACTATAATCCCAAAATGGGCAATATGTTAAATTCTAACACCTGGTACTATGTTAATTACAGGATCTCTTAAACTTCGAGGACCCGCTCAACATAGAAGCAGCAGAGATGTACAAAAAGAACAAAGTGGAGTTTCAAGCCAAAGTCCAGGAGTATATTTCCGTTTCAAAGGGCAAGAGATGAGACATGGCCTGTCTCAGCTGTTGCAACCACTCGTAGCGGGCTGGAACCAATACTCTCAACGTGATATAGTTTAAACTCGATAAAAAATCCTATTAAGCACTTGTAAATACTAGGTTTTATTTTTATAATTGCTTCCAAACTTCCATACAGATGTTTTTAACATGAAATTATTGTTTGTTTGGCCATATATTTGTCCAAATTGTTTGGTTCTATGTGAAAGAGTCATAAATATTCTTGTGAACGTCGAACGAACTTTAGGGTTTTTTAAGGAAGATTGAATATGTGGTCTCCATGGGTCTCAATATTTCTATAAATTTGCATAGTCACCTATTAAATGCCAAAACATTTTTTTGTATTATGCATTAAATCGATATTTTATATTAATTAAAAGTTAAATTTTTTTTAATTATGTCAATAGCAGAATAGTTGTGATGCAATTGGAATTAATGTTTTATCTTAAGGATATTACATTAAAATGAAATAACTATACTTGTATATTAATATCAACTTGTATAATGTATTGTCAAATCTAAATATGGAATATATCTTATCAAATATGTTTGTGAGAGCAATAAGTCAATAGATGTAATATTTGTAAAAGCTAAAATAAAAATGTGAAGATAAGCCTTGGTGTATCCTATGCTTATATATAAGTAAGTATGTATTAGTAATTTAATAGCGAATTCAATTCCGATGGATACAAGTTTCTAACCATAAATAGTATCTAGCACACTATGTTATAAACAACAGATGTATTCTATAGAGAGTTAAGTCTTATGGGATATGAATAGAGGCAATTTATATATTTTTTTGGATATAGCTGGAAAAATAATGGAAACAATCGCTACAAGGCCAATTTAATATAATATATATTAATTAAGTTTATATTGTGTCATGCGATTATTTATTGAAGGCTTAAAAGATTTTTAATAGATTTTAATAATATAATCTTTGTAGGATGTTCTTAAGTTAGGGCGCCGGGCGATGGATCGGGGACGTCAATAAATAAATAGCCCATAGGAGTCGGAACCATACAACACAGCATACTTTATATTATACGGTGAAGCTAATAAACGTGTAAACCGGCAGAAGTTGAAAAATTAATGATTTGGCTTGCATTTATTGCAATGTCCACAGCATTTAATGTAAGTAATAATTACCTCCAATACGAGGTGGATTGAGGGTAGAGCCGTATGTTCTAACGTTGCCTTCCTGCCTTGATGCCTCTATCGACATTTATATCGTTGAAATTTAATAAATACATTCACCATTATTTTTAACTTTTATGCCCTATATGCTGTATTATTTCAATATAATGATTTCAGCTTTTTACGATCAAGACGAGCAATACACCAAATGCATTTCGTTCAATAAAATTACTTAGGTAGGTGTTATCTTTTATCGAATGCGTTTTGGCTATTTGGACCTCGCGCCTAGAGCCGCCACTCCTCCGGTGCTGCTGTCACTATTAACTTATCTGTGCTTACAGTGCAGATATAAAACAGGTTTTCGTACTTTACTTGTCACTATTAACTTATCTGTGCTTACAGTGCAGATATAAAACAGGTTTTCGTACTTTACTATCTATTTCATGTTTTTTCCATTGCATTAGCTGGTGCTAACATATTATCATATGTATATTTTATTACTGTTGCCAATTGACAATGATTAGGGCGATATCTCATAAATTAGGGACCTTAAGCATCAGTGTCATGAAATGGATTTGATAAAAGGTTGAAAATAGTTAGAAATAATACTACAATATAAAGATTAATACTTTATTAACTTCAATAATACTGAAGTTTAACTTGTATAAATAGAAAAAGTATACAATAAATACTTAACAATTAATTGTTTCGTAACAAAATTATCTTGACTAGATATCGAGTGTCGCGGTTACGTGGTGCGTAAGTTTTCAGTCAATTCAATTGTAAAATAATAAAAAAAATCCAACAATGTAAAATTGTATATTTTTAAACAAGTTCAAAGATGTCCGTATTATAGTTAGTGTATTTACAAAGAACTACGTTAAGTCTTATTACATGAAAAATGAATAATAAATTAAAAACATGAAAAATGTCGATGGTCATTAAAAATAATTTGAATTCATAACGATGCCAAAGAAAAAGTTGATGCAATTTGACATTGACAGCCATTAAGGGTGCGTTCTTTTTGTATAACACACAATAAGTGTAACAAATAGTTCAATAAAATTTTACTTACAAAAAGATTTCCAGAAATTATCGAAACGATAAAAAACTGAAATAAACATTTTTAAGTGAAAGATCATTTTTTATATAATTCGGGCTATTGTTATTGCGCTGAAAAGTTAGTTTGCAGTTCGTCTTGTATGCTGTTGGAGCGCGTTAGGTGACGCGGCGCGACGCTGCCGAAGGCGGCCGTCACTGTGTCGGCTTCCGACGCTTCGCGGGACTTGCGCTCGTGGTACGCTTCCGAGAACTCCTATACAAACAAACAAAAATTGTGAACTAACCAATTTATTTCAGTTCCCTAAATAACATAATACTATACTAGTCGATACGAAGATTTTTCTCTTTTCCAAAATTCGAGCCCTCGATATATATTTTCGCTAATTTTAATTTTGTTGAAAATTGGTGTTTACTGAGCTGAATCAATTAAGGCAACGTTAAATTGTGACGTTCTATATTTACCTTTTAATACAATACATTAAAAAGGTAAACAATTATTTCTATTACTAGAAACTTATTAAACTTATGAAAAGTTTAATTAGTTTCGATTAATTACACAAATGGGGGCATTTGAAGAACTGTCCTCCTACATTCGAGTTCATGTATTTTACCCAAAGGCTGACTGGTAGAGATCGCCGCAGGCGATAAGACGACGACTTCTGTACCATTTGTGTCTTATTTTTTTGTTTTTTTTTTTTGTTATATATGTGATGGTACAATGAAGATGTTACATAAAATAAATAAACAGGTGACCTTGAGCCTGTTGCCCAGGAACACGGCCCGCTCCCGCTTCCTCTGCATGAAGTCGGTGTGGTGCAGCCAGCGGTGCTCGTAGCACTCCTCCGCGGTCGGCCGCTTCAGAGGCACCTTCTTGAACACGAACATGAGGAAACGTGTCGCCTCCTGCCAAGTTTATATTCATGTTACCAGTTGTTATAGAAAATGGCGTCCATTAACTTTTTGATTTTTTGTTTTATTCAGTTTTCAACTAGTAGGGCTATCTATTCGTATCGATTATCCTGTGAACATAGAGTTTTAGGGCTACATTTTGTAGATGTAACCTCTTGAGATATTTGATATTTCGTTAGAGGTACTTGTAAAGAAAAATATTTTCTCTCTATCAGAAATCGACTTCTTTTACAAAAAATTGCAAACACTTTTATTGAGAGTTGAGATATAGGTAAGATACTTTGATAGGTAAATTGAGAACTCATTTTAATAAAATTCCTTTGCCCATAATAAGTACTAATACCTTTTTTAGAAGTTTTCGCTACTTTCTTTGTTTATTCAATTCAATTACTTACCTGAGTGAGCTCTTTATAAAGATGTTCAAAGCGGTATCTAACAAAGGATATGTTCTGTTTTGTCTCCGCGTCATCGGAGCCCCGGAAGGGCGAAGTCCCTGACAGCAGGATGTATGCGAGTACTCCCACCGACCATATGTCCGTTTGAGGGTACGCTGGCTCGTCGTTTATTATTTCTGGAGCTGCAATGGAAAATAAATTTATGATCATTATCTCTTAAAGATCTTGTAATTCTGGCACGAAGGATCTATACTTTTCATAATCAATTTATGATACCTAGACTAGACACGTTCTATTCGTGTTATTGTGCGATTAAAAAAAAACTATATGAATTATGAGCTTATGATAAAACAAATCATTTCTGTAAGACCTTGTTAGATGGACGTTCTTTGACATTAAATTTATTGTTCTATACGTGTTCATTCACGATAACAACTAAAAATACTAATCTAAATCGAATACTAAACTGAATTGTAAATAGGTCTATAGTTATGAAATTTTCATACAATAATTTTACTGGAGCTGCAAATAATAATTAATATTACTAATTTAACCACATTCAATATACTAACCTTTATATTCCAAATCACCGACTTGCGGCACGCTGGTACCGAGTTTGGTCACTTTGTGTGCCGAGCCAAAGTCCACGAGCTTCACTTGTATCGACCTCACGGAAGCCATCACCACGTTGTCGGGCTGCAAGTCCAGGTGGCAGTAGCCTCGCCAGTGCAAGTACTGTAGCCCGTCCAAAATCTGAGTGATTATCGTCGCAACCATTTGCTCCGTGTAGTCGTGACGACTCGACAAGTAGGTTAATATATCGGCGCCTTGTAACTTTTCTAGTATCAACGCAGCTACTGGCGTGCCAGGGGTCTGGTAAGCTGCCAATAGGTTGGATATCCTCTCGTGTCGCAAGCGACGCAGACATTCGAACTCCCTCTGCACTTGTACTTCCGTTTCCGGTCTACATTCCAGAATCTTCGCGACGACCACGCTGTCATCCTTCTTGTCTATTCCCTTGACGACTATCGAGAACTTTCCTCGCCACAGTTCCGATACGAAGCTGTATCTCTCCGTGAAGGCTTCAGTTGTGCCCCACTCTGGAGGGTTCTCTTCGGTTCCATAATCTAATTTAGGTTTATCTTCATCTAGCACGATTTCTTGCCCCGATTCAGTTATTTGCTGTAGGTGTTTCATGGCTTTTGTGACCTGGACCTTCTGGGCGCCAGATTCTTTGGTCTTTATCAAGTTGGTCGGGATTCCTTTGTCGCTCCAACCGATTCTGTTGCGAGAGGAGAGCCTAAATTGGTAACTCGTATTTGGCGCAAGGTCTTTGATAACAAAGAATTCGTGGTCAATGTTTTCTGCTACTGTTTTCCATTCCACGCTGTCTCCTTCCTTGTACTGAAGACTATAGCACACTACGGGCGAATTGCCGTCATATTTTGGTTGCTTCCACCTGAGAAGGACTTCTGTGTCGGATACTTCAGTGGCCGTGGGACTATCGGGCGCGTCGGGTATGGTGGCTTCCACGATTCTGGTTCTTGCGACGGTTTGACCGACTTTGTTTCTGGCCACCACCTTGTAGAAACCAATGTCGTGATGCATTGCAGGGTCGAATGTGAGGGTGGACCTGCCTTGGTCGTCTTCAACGATTTTGATGCGTTGTCCTTCAGCTATGACCATATCGTTTTTGAACCATTGGATGACTGGTTTGGGATCGCCGACCGCGTAGCAAGAGAGTTGGGCGGGTTCTCCTTCCCTTATGGGCAGAACTTGGGGTTTCTCTCTGAAGAATGGTAAGTGGCCATCTTTTTTAGACTCCATGAATGCTTGTGCTTCGGCGTAGCTGTCGAGCCTGGTTCCCAGCTCGTGCCTGAGGCGGCGAATGGTGTAGCTCTCGGTACCGTATTGGTTGATTCTTTCTTTCCTTTCGTCATCAATTTCTTCATCCATGACGTCGGTGAAGCGACGTCTCTCACGGATGATAGGAGTCTGCAAAAACAAAATGTATGGATGTCTTTAGTAAATTTAAACGAAAATGTATACAGTATTCAATACGTTTTCTGTTAAACATGTCCACCAATACATATCCACAATCCAAAAAGCAATTTAGAACACTCAGTAAACTCAGTAAACACACAATATTTTATTATTTGATGAATACGTATTGTATTACGACTAATACGACTTATTTCAAAAAATCTTTTTTATCATAGACTTAAAGAAAAAAAAGGTGCAAATGTGTTGACTTAATGGTTTCTTAAACAAATTTTCCTAAAACATGTAATATTTTTAAGTAACAGTGCTTGCTCGAAAGACTATCACATTTGGTCCTTGGAACCGGATACGTACCCGGGGGTCGTACGCGTCGTGCACGCTGAGGTTGTAGGCGGGCGAGCGGTTGCAGGCCACCTTCATGTACTCGCGCAGGCGCACCGGGAACTGCGTGTCGCGGAGCTGCAGCAGGTACGTGTCCGGGCCGTTCTGGTAGCTACGAGGTTAGCAAAAGGTTATTAAGTTAAATTAGTTTTATGTAATGAATTATGCCTATATCATATATCCTATTAAATAAATATGCTGAAAAATAGGATAGATATTGAGTATAATATTTTGTTTATTAAAATTGGCCCACAGATGCAATAATTTGGTTCTGTTTGTTTGAGTGTTTAGTGCTAATAAGTAAAGGAGACAAAATGCATTTTCTGTTTCAAAAATATGAAGGATTAGTATTACATTTTTTTGTATTTTATTTTAACTTTATGATTTTTTAATCGTAGAGTGCATCAGACAGACCCACAACATATTCTATGTATGCTTTGAGAAAAATGAAACACTTGGAATCGCTTAAAAAATTTTTAATGAATTTATGCTTTAATTAAATGTGTGGCTCAACATACTTTTGTATTGAACATCACTTACTGACTATGATATGATAACTTACTGGCTCTCAGACTTGGCGGAGACCTCCCAGTCGGGATGGTCCCACTGCTTGAACTTCGTGTCCCACGGGGACGGTTTGCGGTCGTGCGGCATGCTGTCGCGGTCTGGAGTGCCTGTTTATGACATAACATGTTTTAGAGTTATAAATTCATGCGATAGTTTATGCATTTTTTATGCCGGCCAAAGCTCTTTTCAAATCTATTTTCAGATTTAACCTTCATTGAATGAATTAATTTCTTGATCTTTAGGTCACTATAGAAACTGTTTAGCAAAAAAAAAAAATTGCAGTCCTGTCAAATTTGGTCCTTTGAGCCGATTAAAAAATGGAATGACTGCAAGTCCAACATACATCTTGGCCCATGAGAAAGAATAAGAAATGCTTTTCCCGAACATAACAGCGTACCTTCGGGAGTGTAAATCTCTCCAGGTGGGTAGACCATCTTGGAGGGGTGCGTGAATGCGCCCTCCAGAGGCCGGCGGCGGAACCACGTGCGGCAAGACGCGTTGCTCGTCCATTCTCTAAAAGTGCATTATTTTTTCATTTTTTCTATAGAACTGAACAGAGTACGACGTATCAATAGTGGCTATGATATGCCGCTACACACAGTACAATAATGAAGAAAATTCGAAGGGAATTTTGACCCAATTTATGAGGGAGAATGTTAAGAATGAAATTGGCAAAGTTCTAGTCAACTTAGTATACCACAAAAACTCACTTGTACAGATTATAATATCCCCTCAGTCTATCAGTGGATATGATGTACTCGTCCTTATAGATCTTATCGGCTAGACTGAGCCAAGGGTGGGCGAGGGCCGAGTCCACGTCGAGGCGTTCGCGCCAGTTCAGTATCAGCAGTTTGGAGATGAAGTCGCGGGATTCTAAGCTGAATCTAGACCACCATTCCTCATCGTACCTGGAGAAATGGTTGAAAATTGATGGTTGCTTATGTTATTATATGTAGGTTATTTACAAAAAATTGGTGAAATTTAAAAATGACCTATTGTTTGTTTTCTACTGATTTTTTATTAACTGCTTAACTTGGAAATTGGATACTAATTCAATTTTATTCGCACTTAGTTTGACCGTTGTTTCAAATATATTATGTGCTGTAATGATCAATTGACTATAGAATAGAATGCATTTAAGCATTTATGTTCATTATTCATCACTAATTGATAAATAGAGATTTTTTCAATGTAAAACCGTGAAATATAAATATTTCAAAAATAAAAATGAGAAAATCTCTTTGCCTTTATTTAAATCAAACGTAACTCTTACGTAAGCAATCGAATAATTAAACCACTCACCACTCCCATTTCCCCTCCCTGACCCTGATCAGGGTCTCCATATCATTGGCCCCCCTGAACGGCGACCGTCCACTCAGCAGGATATACGTGATGATGCCCACACTCCACATGTCCGCCGGGAAGGCCACGCCCTCGCCACTCGCCACTTCCGGCGCGACGAATTCCGGCATTCCGTAGTTGAGAGCCGCGTGCTGGTTGAGATGGATCCGGCGCGAGAGACCGAAGTCGCAGATCTTCAGCTCGTCGGAGCCTGCGTGCGAGAGGAGTAGCTCGCCGATCTAGTGATGATGACGAGGTTTATAGTATTTCTTAATTGGGTTGGAATTGTCAGATCACTATGCAAATATGGTACTGTAATATAAATTATCCTGAGAGAGATCTTTGTAGGATATCCTAAAAGAGTGCAGTGACAATATTTTACCATTAGTTCGAGAAGCAGTTTCTACAGAGAAAAAACTGCTTTCCGAACTGATCCTAAACAAGTCAACTAATGTTGCACTTTTAAAATCATATCAATGTAACGAACTCTGTGAGAACTGTCCTATGGTTCTAGAACGACAACGTTTCCTGGAGACTGTGCCCAACGCCCTGGCAGATACTCACAGTGAGCCCTAAGTGCGCGAAGCTGTTGTCGTGCATGTGCTTGAGGCCGCGCAGCAGCTGGCGCACGTAGCCCGCCACCTCGCGCTCTGAGTAGCCCGGCTGGCGCAGCAGCCGGTCCCTGGGGGCACGCTAGTGTGAGTGTGCGAATCGAAGCCTTTTTTATGTCGTATCGGGCAACTTAGCTGGTGGTTCGCCTGGTGGTGAGCGATCACCACCGCTTATGAACATTCGTAGAGCGATAGCGGTTTCCGCTTTTAAGGGGAAAGGGATAAGGAAACACGCGTACTATTATTTCAGAGCAGTATTCTGTGGGGGTGTGTTACTCCCCCGGTGCGAGCTGGCCCAATTCGTGCTGAAGCGAGCTCGACTCCCACGCTTTGGGTTATATTATGGGTTAGGGGATATTTGTGGGTACTATCTATCCCCTGTATAGTGATAATGCCAATGTGGACAAATATATAAGTGCGAACATTATCTCAATCTGGAATTAGTGCCGCTTTAAGACGTTACTGTAACCTTCATGAAATTGTAATGAAGATTTTTTTTTGTATGTACAAAACTACTGGTGCGATAACAACACATATTTTGCCATTAGATACCTTCAGCGATTAATGAGTCAATCTGACTTCTTAGTATGTGTTAAATAGTAATAGTATAGGAAATGTATAGTAGGAAATGTATTTTTTAAATTTTATTAAATTACATTTAATTCTATCATGAGTAGAGCGCGTTTAAAATTTGAATGTCTTTTCCCTTCCCTCACCTCACAAGCTCCCCTCCCGCGGCGAGCTCGGTGACGAGCGCGAGCGTGTGCTCGTGCTCGAAGGCGTCGTGCAGCCGCACGAGATGGCGGTCGTTGAGTTGGTTCAGGATGTCCAACTCGTTGCGCATGAACGGCTTCAGCTCTGAGTGGCCGTGCATTATCTTGGCTGCGTAGTTGCGACCTGGATATCGTTTATTTAAAAGCTTTATTGTGATGCCGGGATTAAATACTTTACAAAACTTATACTGAAAGAAGATACAGCATACAAAGCGGCCTTAAGTGCCTTAATAAGTGATCCTCTTCTAGGTAAACAAGTAGTTATCAAGCAGCAGTTCTTCGTTTTTGAGAACGTCGCTTAAAAATAGCATTGAACACTCTGTATTTGTATGTAATATCCAGATAAGAAACCGGTTTATGTAGGCACTGCTTTTGTCTTTCTTGCGAATAACAAACGGCGATTATGCGACTGTGAGCGTTGTTACAAACCTCATAAGGTTTCACAGCGCAAAATATTTTGTAAAAAGTGTTTTATTTTCTGTACTAATAATAATAAATAAAAAAAAAAAATAAAAAAACTCACGAACATAAACTGTTTTTGAGGATACATGCTATGAAACAATTTTCATTCTAAATACTCTACTGCACACGATTACTATACGTTAAAAAATTATTTATTGTAGAAATTCATAAGTCGATAGAAAAATCGATCGCTGGTAATTCTGCTAGAAATATTATTGGAGCTAACGTTGTCCATTCAAAGTGAATGTTATACGAGTATAAATATACTCGTAGTATAGTAGTTACTATACCTGTAAGTCTCTCAGCAGCGTGGTACACGACCCCCTGGACCCCGCGGCCCAGCTCGTCCCCGAGGTCATAGAAGTCGCCGAAGGGCTTGGAGCTCGCCTTGATGCGCGGCGGATGCTCGCGGATTCTGCGCGTTAGAAAAGTGACTTGTTCATAACATTATCGCAATTCTATGTGAAATCCACCCTACGTGAAGAATATAATGCATGTGGCAGTAGAAAATAATTATAGATATATTTATTACATATGCAATTTCTTTAGTTTCTTAGCATTGTATTGCTCTATAAATGAAAAATTCATAGCCAGTACCTAACATTGTATTGAGTGAGTGATTCTATTTTCAATATTTTTTTTTAACTGAAAAATCTCTTCAAGTTTTCAACTGCATAACTAATTACCCTACTTCCTGAACACCGTACGAATGTTATATCTATTTTGCCTTTTTTATTTTTCTTTGTAATTACTAAGAAAATCCTGAACGCAAAGAAAACCGTTCCTCTAAAACGTTTATCCTTGAAATAGAAATTACTCCTGTCTGCTACGGCACTATCGGATAGGGCCTGGTAGAGCTGGAAATAGTCTTTCTCATTCTCTTGCTCACCTAGAGGAGTACTCGTGCTCGCACTCCTCCACGTGCAGCATGGCGGAGGATGAGACGGATCCGGCCACGTTGCGCGCCGACACTGAGTAGAGGCCTTCGTCCTTGAGAATAGCATCATGGATCACCAGTATTACTGTGTCTGGTTCGATGAATTGCATCTGAGAACGTATTATTTTTAATTTAGTAG
>NC_052111.1:8802282-8812758 GCF_012273895.1 Zerene cesonia | reverse complement strand
AGCATCATGGATCACCAGTATTACTGTGTCTGGTTCGATGAATTGCATCTGAGAACGTATTATTTTTAATTTAGTAGTATAGTTTAGTAATGAGAAGCAATTGAAGAAACGTTTTGTATTTGATCTATCAAACTCGCTTGTCTATTTTTATTTCATTAACTAGCTGTGACCCGCGGTTGAAACCGCGTAAGTCCGTATCCCGTAGGAATATCGGTATAAAAAGTGCCTATCTGTTATTTCAGTTGTCCAGCTATTTACGAAGCAAAATAGTATTATTGTTCACCAATAGATGGCAGGGAAAAAAAAAACCACGAATAAAACACGAATATGACATTTTCTAAAAAAGATTCCTAGCTAGATCGATTTATCGCCCCCGAAACCCCCTATATACTAAATTTCATGAAAATCGTTGGAGCCGATTCCGAGATTCCAATTATATATATATATATATATATATATATATATATATATACAAGAATTGCTCGTTTAAAGGTATAAGATTAACACTTAGTTTAGGCGTCTCTTCTGATTAGAAATTAAGGTTCAGTTACTAGCAATAGGAATAGATAAATTTCTTCCGGTTTTGAAATTACCTTAATTCTAGAAGAAGGCGCCAAAGGCTGCCAGTCCTTGTACCACTTGATCTCCGGGTAGGGCTGGCCTGTGACCCTGGCCTCCAACCTGACGGTCTTCCTCAGCAGCACGACAGCTTCTTCAGGCCGTCTGATGAAGGTGGGGTACTCAGCTAGCTCGAGGCGAACTCGCTGACGAGCTTCGCCATGCTCGTTGGAGGCAACCGCTTCGTACCAGCCCACGTCGCGTTCTAGCATTCTGGAGAAGTTAATTTTAGGTTTAAAGATTATACGACTTGTTTTGGGCTACTGCCCTAAAATTTATTTATAACTGTCACTGAAGTGCAAATTACACTTACAGTATACAATTTTAGTAAATAATTATATAAGTTGTAGTAATTTACTAGGAAGTTATAATTCTATAAATAACAGAAAAAGTTAAATAAATAATTGTCGACTGCTTTATATTGTTTGCTATACTAACTTATTAATAAACAGCGTCGCCTGTCCGTTCCTGGTGTAGCTCCAGTCGTATCGGCCGCCGCCCTCGATCAGCTGATCGTCGAAGTAATACGTCATCTTGGGCTTAGGGTATCCATACACGAACCAGAACAGGTTCACGTTATGGCCCTTGACCCCATACTGGGAGTCGTATTCTTGGCGCAGGAACTTCGGCGCCTGCGCATACCCGTCGTGCGGCGGACGCTCAATGTCGAAGTCCTTGGGGAAGTACGGGGAGGTCTCCGGGCGGAAGTCGATGCCGGGCTCCAGGTAGGGGATGAATTTGGGCGGATCCGGTTCGAGTTTCGCCCTATGGGTAATGGCGTAGGGGGATGGGTCGCTGACGCCATATTTGTTCTCGACTCGCACCCTGAACTTGTAGTCGCGGAAGGGCTCGAGGTTGCGGATGTCGCACACGCACGAGCGCAGGCCGGTGCGTGCCGTGAACCAGTCGCCGTCGGGCACTTCGCACATTTCCACCTGGAAATTAATTTCAGTGTTAATACTACGACGAATACATTGTTTATCAGTCATTTTCGGTTTGAGATTGAATTGATTTTCATTTGCATATTATTTAATTTACTATTCAATTTTATCGATGGATACTAATGTAAAAAAGAGGAAAAGTGTTTTGTTTCTTTGTACCCTAAAGGCTCCGAAACGGCTGGTCTGATTTTGAAATTTCTTTCACCAAAAGAAATTTCAAAATCAGACCAGCCGTTTCGTGAATAATGTAGCTTACATTATTCACGAGTGCTGTAGAATACTTTTTAACCCGGCAATGTACCACAGACGAAGTCGGGGGGAACAGCTGGCTAGTATGTAATATATGCTTTGCTAATTGCCAAGTTCTACAGCTGTTTTTGCATCCTGAAGGCGGAAACCGTGTGGTGCATTGTAAATAATAATTACATACCTGGTAAGTGACGGGGAACCGCGGCCGGTGCGGGATGCTGGGCCGCCACGAGAGCGTGAGGTGTCTGTCAGCCATGCGCGAGATGATCGGCTTGTCAGATAGCGGCATCGGCACGCCCGTTTGCTTCATCTTGTCGAACTCGGAGTACTGGTCCGATAGAGGCTTCTTACCCGATTGCGGTTCCAGAGCTGTAATGACATGAGTTTTGTTTTTTTTTTCGGCGACATGAGAAAATATTGAAAATATTCAATATTTTTACATTTAATTTATACATATAGAACTATCTGATTCGGCAAACGCTGTTCTGCCTTACTCTTATCATTTAGGGGAATAAAAAAATGTTTTAATACAAAATTTCATATAGATCCGGCCAGACGTATCGGAGGAATATGACTGTGCTACAATATATATATATATATATAGTATATATATATATATATATATATATATATATATATATATAGTGAGATGTATTTTGTCAATAATAATATAAAAGGTGTAGGATGTATTTTGTAAATAGGATAAAAGCATCTATAGCAACAGTATTCATAGACAAATGAGGGTAGTGCCTTTATTTATCTGTGAATAGTCAATAATTATTATGGAATGTCATATAAATAACTAGGTATTACTATACAAACAACAATAAACTGACTGTCGTAAGTGAGCTGCGCGGTGCAGTCGGCTTCGCCGTGCGGGTTGTATATCCGGCAGCGGTACGTGCCCACGTCGGCCGGCTCCACGCCGCTGATGCTGAGCCGCAGCAGGCCGGTGGACTCCTTGTCCATGCGGATCCGCTCGCACGGGAACAGCTTGTCGCCGTTGCGGAACCTGCGGGTGGAAATCAAAACGGCCATTCTTTGTTGGTGTTCTTTGGCGTGTCATAACATGGCAATAATTCAATTTAATATGTAAGGATTCTTTCTGTTCCATCTAATGGCTATTTATACAGCTGGTTAAATTTGGTACAGTTCTGACAATACATAGATATATAACAGCGTAAAATGATAAGGCCAGGGACCATTCAACATCCGGGTCGGGCGAGCCGGTGGCGCACGCGGTGAACTTGGCGCTGAGCCCGCGGAACACTTCCACGTCGCCTATCTTCTTCAGGAAAGATGGCGCCTCAGCTTTCTCGCGCCGAGATCTGGGAATTGTGAAATAATATAATTGGTATCACAAGTGGGAGTCGAGCATGCTTCCACTTCCACACCCCACAGAAGACCGTAGAAGCGTAAAGTGTGCTTTCGACCTTTAGCCTCGTCTGTCCAGACACAAGAATCACACCATAAAACATCCCTACTACGCGGCTAAAGACAAACGAATAAATAAACGAACACATTTTCGCACTTAAAACATAAGTAAGCATTTACAAATCTTCTTCTGTATACACTTTCGTTCTTCCCTGAATTGTCATTATATTTTTCTATTTTTCGATCATGTGATGTCACTTATAAACTACTCAACAAATATTTCTGTATACCTTTTGCATCTTATTTGTATTTGATATGTTGTGTGTGCATATTTTTTTCATTTACCCCCTTGTTACACAAGGCGCATTATTTGAATTAAAATTTCATCTACCCCACCCAATAGCCCAAACTCACATCTTATCCACGACCTCCAGTGCGGCCTCGCACTCAGCCTGCCCCTCCCGGTTCCTGGCCACGCACTTGTACTGCCCCGCGTCGTCGGCCGCTAAGTCTCGCACGTACAGGCACCACATATCGCCGTCTCGCTTCATCGAGTACTTGTTAGAGGGAGACAGCTCGACACCGTTCTTGTACCACGTCACTTCTGGTGACGGGATGCCGCTGATGCGCGCCGGGAATTTCGCGTCGAATGTGGGTAGCTGGGGATAGTCGTATTTTGTAAGTTTAAAGTATGAAGTACATAGAAAACAGAATTTAATGATAAGTACAAAATTACTTATGTTGTGATTTAATACATTTAAAAACGTGACTATTTTATAAAATAAAAGCCGGTTGTAATATACTACGCAATTCATCAACATAAATAACCTTTCATAAAGCTATAATTATCGTCTTATAAAAATTTGGTCCTTCGAGCCGGAAATTAAAAGAACATTACCTGTTGCAAGTCAGTGAACTTCTGCGTGAATGCCGGGGGCTGGTAGACCTTCCTGACATTCACCTTGCCCTCCGTCTTGTCCTCTCCGAGCGGGTTCACTATTTTCACTGCGTATACGCCTGCATCTGATAACTTCAGGGGATTGATCTCCAGACCAACCTGTACAAAGTTACATGTTTATGATTTATAAAATATAAAAATATTAAATCGTGTAATCAGTATTATATATGTAAATTGGCTGGTGAATGTGCGTATTAATTTATTGTAAAAACCTTTGAATTTTAATTCAAAATTGAAATTCAAAAATTTTTATTTTTTTTTAAATAAAAAAAAACATAAAAGAAGAAGGAAAGTTATTTTTTCTATTTATTTGGTCGAACGCGCTAATCTCAAAAATTACCAGTTCGATTTATAAAATTCTTAGTGTGAGATGGCCCATTTAGTGAGGAAGGCGTTTGGCCATAACATCAGGTACTACATATCCCTCTCCCTACCCGTTTCCCGTCGCAGGTGACGAGGAGCCGCTCGCCGGGCTGCAGCGGCTGGCCGTCCTTGGTCCAGCAGACGTCGGGCGCGGGGTTCCCGCGGAAGGCGGCGCTGAGCGCCAGCGGCGCGCCCTCGTCGCCCGTGGCCTCGCGCAGCGCCTGCACGAACTGCGCCCGCTCCTCCGGCCTGGTCTCGTCTGTGCGACCTGGCACACCATCATCAGCATCATCATCATCATCTTCATTTGATTTATCGGATTGCCGACTTTAAATAGGAAAGGAATTAAGAAACGATTGACCAGAGAAATTAAGGAATGGACTGGGAAGGGTGAGGAAAAGGATATGGACCTCGGGCTCCCCCACGCACCGAACGAAACACAGTAGCATGCTACTACTTCATGCCGGTCTTCTGTGACCAGCCACCTACACTTTCATATACATTCACAACAAATGCTTATAAAAAAGTAATTAAATAAATTAGAACAGCAC
Source organism: Zerene cesonia (assembly GCF_012273895.1). NCBI lineage: Eukaryota > Metazoa > Arthropoda > Insecta > Lepidoptera > Pieridae > Zerene > Zerene cesonia. Next base: position 8,807,704 of record NC_052111.1, on the reverse strand, counting down.
ACTAATTTTTACTTTTTTATAAATTATATTATATATAAATTAAACATAGAAAAATGTATGCAAAAATATCTATCTATCTATATCTAAAAGAGTAAGGTAAATATTATATTAATCAAGTTACCTACAATAGATTAAGAAGAAAATTTAAAATAAAAATTTTAGAATAAAATTCGCCCACTCACTGGCAACACTGAGCTCAGCGTTGCTAACAGTTTCACCCTTATCGTTGATGGCAATCACGCCATACTTCCCGCCATCCTGAGCGGTTGCTTTGCTCAGCAGCAAGGCGTGGGTCCCGTCGGGTTGGGATATAACCCGGACGCGTTCACCATCTGGGACGATTTCTTTGCCATTGTGTGTCCTGAAAGCGAGAGAGATGACATTTAAATCACGGTTCATTTATACCACTACAAAGTACAAGTATAAAGCAAAATCGCTTCCTACTTTTGACTGTATGTATGTGTGTATTTTTATTTCTAACTACACAATAAGATTTTGATGGTTTTTTTAATGGATATAGCGATTCAAGAGAAAAGTTTCTTAAACATGAGTAGTTTATAACGCGAAGCCGCGGGCAAAAGCTAGTCATTATCATTAGAATCACCTGAATACTTTGTCTACAAAATAAATTATTCCATATTTCAGTTCATTAAAACAAAGAAAAAATGTATATTGACTGAATTGTTGATTAGCCAAGTGTAAAATAAGAAAATTTTAAGTATGCCATAAACTCTTGATTTGTTTTAATTTTTAACAGCTAAATTTGTTTAAATTTTTAACAAGAAAAGGTGATCTATAAATGAAACCTACCACTTGATAACCGGCGGAGGGTGTCCCAAAACTTTGACTTCCATTTTAACCGGAAATCCTTCAATTACTTCGGCAGGCATCAACTCCGCTATGAACGCTGGTTTGCGCTCCTTTTGCCCAACCTTTAGAAAGAAAATTGAAACGGTTTAAAATGTTTCCAAATTACTAATGTATATTTCCGAGAAAAATAATAAGTCCCCAGTACATATGAGAGGAAGAACTCCCTTCTACGTCAAAACCCAGAACGGAGTCCACTTAGTCACCTTTTTTATTTGACTCCGACTTATAAAGAGGTCTCAGGACATGAATCTTAAAACACCACAATTATCGTCGGAAACCATAAAACATATCTATGCTAATATTATAGAGAGGTAAATTTAAGTTCTTTATATGGTATTTGGCAAAGGACCTGGAGGTTTAAAGCCAAGCCTGGACGAACAGCTATGAACCCATTAAATATGATGAAATATTACTTTATATAATATGGAAAGTAACTTGCCACCTTAAAAGGCTAATCCACTTGTGTTTAATTTTGCAAAATATTCCAGCATACTTCTTTTCTTTCAACCTTTTAAATCTTTATCTAAAAGACAAGCAAGTTACCTCAACGGTGGCCTTCGAAGCGGCATCTCCCAGCTTGTTGGAAAGCGTGAGAGAGTATTGGCCGGCGTCCTCCGGGCGAGCGGCCTCGATGGCTAGACCAATGATACCTCCCGGTTGGTTGATGAAGTTAACCGCTTGGCTCGGACGGATGGGCAGACCTGGATTTGTATATAGTTATTTTTTGCAAATTATATTACTTTAATATAGTCATGGTCATTGGATGAGAACGTTAAGTGTCTTAATTTTTATATTTCTTCTATTTATGTATGAAATTTTATGAGAGAACCTGGAAATTGGATATTCAAAAAAAATTGTAGACTAAGCAAATCATTCTACGCTTAAGGTCTTTAGCTTGACTGTTAGCTTAAGGGTTAAAATTTTCTGAAAATTCCTAATTACAAAATAATATTATCAAACAGTAAATTCTGACTATAAAAAAATGTATTTGATATTGGTATATTGTTTAATTTTTGCAGTTATTTACGATATATATAAAATTTGAGATTTTAAAGGAATATATTGCAACCGAAGCTATCAATTCGACTCACCATCCTTGAACCACTTGACTTCCGGTGCTGGGAAGGCCATAACTCTTGCCTCTAGCTTCACTGGTTGACCAACCACGACCTTCACGTCTTCCAGCTCCTGGCTGAACGATGGTTTGCGAGGAGTTGCTGATAAATCAAGATGACCATATTAAGGTTTACAATGAAAAGCTCTTTATTTGGGTCAAAATGAAATTTAAAATGTTATTTGACTTGACGTGTCATAAATGAGAAATTTTTTCTATTCTTTCAAAATTTCTCATTTATAAAGCATTTCAATGCTATAAAACTAAAAATTAAATTTGACGTGTCATATTTATAAATTGTACTATCCAACAAGTGTTTGGGTGTTGTGGTAAAAACTGACAATCAAACTTAAAAGTGTAAATATTTATAAGTGTTTATAAATAGCATTTTTCAAAACTACTACTGACTTGAAATGCCATTTCAACTATAACAATTTGCAAGAAAATGGAGAGGTGGAAATTAGGACTTAAATATTTCGTATATGCAATCCTTGAAATGTGAGATTTAACGTAGGTAATTAACACAACTTGTAACTTTTAACATTGAGTTTTACATTTTTTACATAAGAGTGTCGATTGAACCTGAGCTCGTGGTTCCCCTGAGGGTAAACGCTTACCACCGCCCATGAACGTTTGTAGCGGTTGAACCTCTGGAAGTGCGTTGACCGCTTTTAAGGGGTAAGGATAAGGAAAGAATTGACGACATGAATAATGGAATTGACTAAGAACGGTGAGAAAAAAGAGTCACAGCATATTTTGGCACGAACCTCGTATATTGGAAGTACCGAAATACTCCCAATATAGTAGTAGTAGTAATAGAATACTAAAGAAATATATAGTAGTAAGAAGACTATAGTAGTAATACAGTACTCACGGTTAACAGCCACTGCGCACAGTGCCGAGTGCTCCCCATTGGGGTTGGTGATCACCAGCTTGTAGGCGCCACAGTCCGCGGGGGTCACGCGTTCGATGCTCAGCTTCACTGTGCCATCCGGTAGTGCAGTTTGCTTCACGTGTTCGTTGGCTGGTAGTTTTACACCGTCTTTGTACCTGGATCAAGAAAATTTGAGTGTCATAGTCTGTGTTGGGGCATTTTGACGTGATACTGTAGAGCCGAGTGTGCAAGCAAGAACTGAATCACTTTAAATACATAATTAAAATAAAAACATGATGAATTATGGCACTACTAAGGTAATCTATGGGAATCACTGGAATTCAGGCAAAACCATTACTACTACCCGCTGACTTTACGGTAAACATAAGGTATATTACTAACTATTGCAGATCTACTAACCATGTTGCCGTAGGTATCGGACTGCCGTCGACCTTGGCCTTCAGCTCGAGTGGCTCCCCCTCATCCACCTCCCGCTGCCGGTCCAGCTTGTGCACGAACCCTGGCGCCAGCTGGGCCAGCGATACCATGGCTTCGGTGGTCGCTTCGCCTGACAGGTTCATGGCTACCACCTTGTACTAGAATGGGAGACGTGTGTTATGTCGGGGGGATATTACTCTGTATTGGAATGTTGATTTTATTAAACTTGGAGTAGTTCAGTTGAATGAGTGTGATTCAGTTATTATTGTAGTACATTTACTACAATACGTATAAAAACTTATACACTAAGAAGTTTCCACTGCCCTACATTTTGCGAAAAGAAAATAATCAGATTTTTAATAGTATTCGTTCCAAAATATTTCATATCTATTCATTTAATAACAAATTTATTAATTGCTAAGCATTTTTTAATAAATCTACAAAATACTATTTTAGTGTACACACCTCCTCAGTGAAAATATAATAGATCAATGGTGAGTATAAGCTAATCAGCAATTACGAACCTTGCCAGCGTCAGCCGCGCTAAAGTGCTTGATCTCCAGCTCGCTGTCCACCTGTCCCCCCACCTCAGTGGTGATGGTGCGTCTCTCGTCATTCGCCAGTTCTGTTCCCTCTCTATACCACTTCACCTGAGGCTTGGGCACTCCGTCACAGCGCACTGCGAGGGTGAGGTCGTCGTAATCCTTGACTGTCTGCTTTTGTAGTGGTTTCGTGAATACCGGCTCGTTGGCTGCAAGATGTAGTAAAAATAAGATTTTTTTTTCGTTATCTACATTCTTCTGAACGCAGCGTATATTAGTCTTATTGAGCTTTAGTAATTCATTGCGGAACTAATATTTTAAGGCAGCCATATTATCTTGCTACATTTAAACAATTATTGTTCATTACTACTACCAAATAACACATATTTATAATACGACATAAGATACATTTATTATATGGAATCGGTGTAACTACATCCATTCACCTTACATAAAAGCTACATTGAAATATATTTTGATACTTTTAAGACATGAAAATAAATTTGTATAACCTTGAAATAGATAATTTATTCAATATACACTTAGTTTGTACGTGTGTATAATGACGTGTATTTCTATAATTATGCAGTACAGTATTGGTCTGACCTTATGAACTGGCAAGTCTTTCTTCTGTTTAGTTTTTACAATTTAAATAGAACTTTACTCACTATGCACAGTAAGTTTGGCCTGCTGAGCCGATTCTCCGATTTCGTTCTTAGCGGTAATAGTGTATACTCCCGCGTCAGTAACACCGACTTTCTTGATGGTGAGACTGTATGTCTCTGACGGTAGATCTTGCGAGATTTCGATGTTCGATGTGGGCTGGATTACGTAGCCGTCTTTGCTCCTGAATTAAGATTAACAGAATTTAATGTATAAAATTACTATTAATGATAGGATAAAGTATCGTTGTGTTGAGTTGTATTTTATACAAAATTTACATAAAAACATAGATCGAATATAAGCAAAAGAAGCGATCTCTTCCAGATTATATGATAAATAAAGTACGTAAAATTAAGAACATGCATTTTCCACAGTGTTGCTAAATATGTTGCTATTACCATTATCATAAATGTATCAATGACTAACAACTTTTAACCACATCTCAACTCACCATTTAACCTCAGCAATGGGATTCGCTTTAATCTTAGTGATGAAGGTGGTTTCCTCATAGGGTACAGTGGTGATGTCCTTCAGCGGTTCGATCTCTGGCCTCAGCAGGATGTCGAGGCGCGCTGAACACTCTCCCACACCATACTGGTTCTTCGCTTGGATAGTGTATTCTCCAGTGTCTTGGTGACGACCTGATGATGGAATTTAGACATTAAAAAACGTATTGCAGTGAAATTTAAGAGTGAAGTCGTGATTTTATCCCCTTCTCTATCTAGAGTACCAAATTTAATCTGAAAATATGTTTCAACTTTACAAAACATGATCATGAGAATCAAGATGCTAAAAACTAGTAGATTTTCAGTGAAAATTTTACAGCGTTACAGCAGCGGTACGATCAATTCAAGAACGAAAAATGAGCACATGGAGTCATGGGACGGAACTTTAGCTTCTTAAAATATTAATCTACGCTCA
>NC_052111.1:8787320-8801282 GCF_012273895.1 Zerene cesonia | reverse complement strand
AGTAGGTGATCAGCCTTCTGTGTCCTGCCAGACCGAGACATTTTTTTTTTTGTCCCCACCGGGAATCGAACCCAGGACCCCTCGGTTCTACGCTTACGCGTTAACCAGTGTTCCAAGAAGGATTTACATGTGCGGGACCTTAAATTTAACTGTTAATTCAACAAACAAACACAAGCTTTAACATAAAAACTCACCAGTAGGTATATGTAAGGTGAAGGTGCACTCCTTCAGGCCATGCTCCAGCTCCTTAGAATCGGAGCTGGTAGTGACGGTCGCATCGGGTACTATCACGTTGCCGTTGAGCAGCCACGCCACGTGCGGCAGCGGGTCGGCCGTGCACACCGCCTGCAGCGTGACCGGCTCGCGCTGCATCACCCGTTGCGCTTCGAGTGGCTGCTTGAAAATGGGTTTGCGGTATTCCGCAACAGCTGGAACATATTTTTTTCTTATATAGATTATTTAGTAATTCGTATTTATTTATCTGTAATTAACAAGCCGCACAATGTACTATTTTACTTTCTTTCCTTTTTTGTTGTTTTTGTTAGTTTTATTTTAGTGTAATAGTTTTAGTGTAGATATTAGTTATAAATTTATTTATAGATTTTTTTTTACTTATTTTTTTTTTGTATGTGCGGTGCTGTTTATTTTATAGACAATAAATTTATTTCTTTCTTTCTTTCTATTAATCTTGAATAAATACAAATAGTATTAATAATTGGGGAACAAAAGAATGATCGGAAAAATTAAAAAAAAAATTATAAATTAGAATGTTTCTAGGCCAGAAGAAGTATTTGGAGATACCAAAATAAATAAAATGTATTGCGTATAGTAATATATTGTGAGGCAAACTTACGTGATACGGCCAATTGAGCATCCAGAACTTGTTTGCCCAACTTGTTACTGATCTCACACTGCCACTTGCCGACATCCTTCAGGTCTACAGCGTCAATCTCCAACTTGTATACATCTCCTTCATTAGTGATATGAACTCTGCTATCTGGTTTTACTTCGTTGCCGTCGTGTAGCCAGCGTACTGTTGGCTTCGGAGTACCAGCCGCTTGGACAGTGTAAACCAGAGGCAAGGACTCGTAAGTGTGGCCGTCCTTCATGCTGCTTTCTTTTAATGTGGGTGATGCTAGAAGGCAAACAAATAACTTAGTATTTTGTTTGTTATTGAGATGTCAATTACCGAAGCTTAGCTGATAGAAGAATAAACTGAAGCATCGCTATTTACAATGGTAGCTAGAATTGTAGCGTTAACTAGATTTGATCGATATTATGTTTAACTGAATAAATTCTGAACGTATTTTTATAATGATATCGTATAGATTTCCAAACCTAGACATTACTAAAAGATATCTAAAGAGCTTCCAAACTCTACATTAAATAATATTCTGATAAAAGCAACATCTTTAAGCGCCAATGCAGACAATGGGCACAATCATAAATACAATATACAAATAGAATAGAAGTGGCGCAAATATACAGCCGTTATTGCAGAAAATACTAGGTCATACTTACCCAACCATTTACAGTAAAGTCTGTGAAGTGTACGTGTAAATACTCACCGTAAATTTTTGTGTTGGTGTGTTGGCCTTATAATATACACCATGCCATGCGTGAGAAATAATAAAATGTTTACCTTGATGAAGATGACTTGTGTACTTTCTAACACCTTCGACGGAGTGGAACCCAAGTATTAGTATGCCAGAAGGAAAAGTTATTACGCATGCGCGCTAAAACAAACATACGATTGAAAATTAGTTTAACGGGTGCGTCAATTTTCACAGAAATCTATTTTTTAGCTATTTTCTGAGTATTTCCCTTCTTTTAAATCTTTATTGTATGTTTGAACAACCACTAGTATAAAATATGAACTACTTTTTAGAAAATAGCTAGCCAATAGAATAATTTTTCAGCAATAAATTTACTGTATAAGCAACATCAATTTAGTATTATGACGGACAAAACAGCATTATTTTATTTTTTCATTTCAGCCGCGCGCATCAATAAATTATTTCTTGTTCAATGATTTAATTTACTGGCATATTACCTTTGACATCTTCTGTATTTATAATTTCGTCTAAAATGCTCCTTTGCCTCTGACTCCGTTTAAGCAAATCTTCAATATCTCCGTCATCCTCTTCCGCTACACTAAATAAACTTGAACCTTTTTTCCTCCTCTCTACTGTTGTTTCTGCAACGTTTTTCGTTATGTTATCAAAGCTTTGCATGGGCTCCATAACCAACTCCTCCAAAAGTCTATTTTTTATATCGTCTCTTTTAGTATCGAATTTCATGTATTCGTTTGCTTCGAATTCCCTCGAAATGTGTATCAGCTTTTCTGTAACATCGTTTTCAAACACCTTTTCTGATTTTTCTTTTAATATAACCGATTCTTCCTCCCCCTCATTCGTAAAGTAATCTTCTTTGAAAGAAGTTTGACGCACGTATGAGTCTTTACTGAATACTTTCTTCGTTTCATCTATTTCGAAAATAGATTTGGAAAGGTCTTCAATGGAAATTTCACGGGATAAAGAATCGTTTTGCCAGCTCATATCGTCTTCGGAGACAGATCTAATGGATATGGTTCTGTTGCGAGATGATCGACCTATTCGTGGATTAGAGTCAGCATCGGAATCAGTTTGAGGTTCCTCGATAAGTCCATAAATACCCCTCCTCACGTGGTCAGGTATTGTGTAATATCCAAGTTCCGACAAATAGTAACTGTGACTAGCAATTTCTTCTACTTCAAGTGATGTTGTATGCGGCGTATTGGGTAGAATTATTTTTCTATCATATTCATCATCATCACATTCCTCGAAATGTATGGAGGTTGAAGTCATTTTATGTAAAGTGCGCGTTTCGGCTGGACCTATCAGTTAAAATATTATTACATATGACAAAAATAGTATTGATATTATACTATTAATTTTATGTTCATGCAATGACTGATTTCTAATGAGTGAAAACTACAGAGTAGACTACAATTTAAGTTATTATTTTAATTAACACGAATTGAAATGATAGGTTACTATGGGAAAAAAGCGGGTAGATTCATACTGACCTGTTATAATAGCGCCATGGGAGCGAGTGCTGCTGACTTTAGATACGATAATTGAGCCATCATCACCTGACTTGAATGTGGTTACTGTTTCAAAAACTCGGCCTAAACAATAAATCACACTTGGAATTGTAAAGGAAAACACAAATTAAAAACATGCAATGCTACGCGCGAAATAGTGAGTATCACTAGACGAAAGCTGTTTGCCTGTTTGTGAGGAAGCAAAGCGCTTTGTATACCTTCGGATTCAGCACTCAACGGTTCTTCAGCTATAGATTGTTTTTTAATTGATTTACGTTTCGGCGATTTAATTTCTACGTCAATTGGTACTTCTTCGATAATTTCAGGCTTTGTAACGTCCTTTTGTCCTTGTTGAGGCTCAGTGTCCATTTCTTCAATGACAGGCTTTTTATTTTGTTCATTATGGTTCTCATCCCAGAAAGAGCCAGTATCAGCTTCCTCAGGTTTCGTTATAGTTTTTTTAGGTTTCTGTGGTGTTGCTGTAATATCGTCAACCTTTTGGGCTTTAGCTTTGCCATCATCATCGACGTCATCCCAAAAAGATTTTTCTTCGACCACTTCCGGTTCTGTGATTGACTTTCTACCTCTGTGTTGCGATGGTTGATCAACTTCTTCAATTTTGCTTTCTTTCTTTTCTTTCATGTCCGCATCATCTAACAACGACTTTTCTTCGGCTACCTCAGGTTCAGTTAAAGATTTTCTAGCTTTATTTAATTTAGGCTGATCGAGATCATTGACAACTTTTTTGGCTTGGTTATTTTCATTTTCTAGAACAGTTTTCTCTTCTGCTATTTCAGGTTCAGTAACTGATTTCCTAGCCTTGTTCGAAATTGGTTGATCAACTTCTTCGAAAGAAACTGATTTAGTCTTAGCACTGTCATCTAAAATTGATTTTTCCTCTGCTGTCTCAGGTTCTGTTTTTTCTTTTTTAGCTTTTTTCTTACCTCCATCTTCGATTTCCTCTTCTTTTACCATTTTTGATTGTTTGCTTTCGTCATCTAGTTCATTTTCTTGTATAGTTTCTTTAATGAATCTCGAGTGTACTTCTCTGGCTATTAAACACAATGAAAAGTGATGACAATACAATGATTTAAAATGGAAGATAAAAATTAATAAACAAATGTAAGGTTACGTGCTAGAAGAGTAGGGTAATGTGAATCGGAGTGCACACGAGCATTCTAGTCTATTGAATGCTTTTTTATTGTACCAAATACTTATCAACTAGGACGTCACAGTAAAATACATAAACTACGTGCAGGTAGTCAGGTCTACTTGTCAAACGAAGTTATCGCTAACTACTACAGTACCAGTGGCTTCCAGGCGTGTCTTTTCATGTGCATTACCAGTTGAAGCGTGTACATTGTATTATTGTAGTTTGTATCGTTGATAGTCTAGAGCTAGCTACATAATCTATATCTAAAAATCTATAAAGACTTTGTGGTTTTATCATTTCATTTCTTGAATTTCTTTTTATTGGACAAGAGTGATATTTTATGTTATACTTACTGTGTACTGTGACAGTACTCTTAGAAGATACACTTCCCATTTCATTTTCTGCGCGAACTTCATACTCTCCGCCATCTTCTTCTTTGATAAGAGTTACGGTCAGGTTGTAGTTTTCTAACCTGAAATCAGTGAAATGAATGTTTAATGACTAAATACATCAATTGATAAAAATGATAATTAATCTGTTTTTAAAACCAAATTGGTCTTGCTTTTTACGGTTCAAGGAAATAATATTTTGTAATTCAAATTCAATAAAACTGTAGCATAATAGAATATATAATAATTGAGACTGAGTATGAATGCAGCAAGACATTAATTCTGTTTTACTTTTAATATAAAAAAAAATCTATAAGTCTACATTTGCATACTCTTAATTTGTAAGCGCATAAGAAATCCTGAAAAGCAATCCATGCAAAGATTCTCCATCCACTTACCTCTGCGTGTCTCTTTCTATTTTGATTCTAGCATCAGTGGTGACCTCCTTGCCGTCCTTGTACCACTTGACCCTAGGTTCAGGACAACCTTCCACTTCTACCTCCAGTTTCAGGGTCTGACCTTCGTCAACAGTCATGTCCACTAGACTCTTGGTGATCCGGGGCTTCCCTGGAAAGAAAAATTATGCGTTGCAAATTACTTCTGTCTCAAATGCATTCACAATTGCAAAATGCATACATCCTTGCTTCATAAGAACTGAAATATCTCCCTTTAAGACAAATATTAACTAAGTGCCTATTTTACTTAACACTTCATGAAAAATATCATATATATTTATCTACTTTTGCCGTTAGCCATGTGATTGAGGTGATAATACATCAAATTACTAAAATTATTTTTTTTTTGTTTTATTTTAAACCATAATACTCACTATTAACAGTAAAAGTAGCTTGACAAGAATCAGCGCCGAGCTCGTTGGAAACTTTGCAAGTATACTGTCCAGACATTTCGGCGGACACTTCCTTCAATATCAGCTTGTGAGTGCTGCCGTTATCTACTCGACTGTACACTGTTTTCTTTTCGGTAATTTCCACATCTCCTAAGTACCTATGAGCACAAAATTGAATTTAAACACTTTTTCTTATGCCTATGTTGTTGCACTTTATTAATAATGTTCTGTGTTTTTTTTTTCATATTGTACATAATTACACCAGCTTATTATCCCCAATGGTGATACGATTTGGTACATTGTAAAGGTAAACTAATTTACCAAACCACACTTAGTCAACGTTTGGATTCTGGTCTTCTGACCTACGGCTTTAAAAGTCTCTGCAGTGGCAATAGGTGTGGGCATATTGATAAGCAATGATGACATTGATGATATTAATGACGATAGCAATGATGCTGCCAGTGACAGTGATGATCGCGATAAAAATGCCCCCCATTGATGGTAGAGATGACGACACGACGATGATAATAATAGTGGTGGTAATAGTAGTTCTAACGATAGAGATAATGTCGATGATAATAATGATGGTACTAATGATTGTGATGGGGACGATCATTATGGTGAAGATCATAATAATGATGAGTCATTGACGGTGATACTCTAATACATACCACTGCACTTTAGGCTCCGGATACGCGTCCACGTCGACAGTGAACTCCACGTCGACGTCGCCCTCGCTGGCCGTGCGCGGCTCGAGGCGGCGCGTGAACTGCGGCGCGCAGCGCACGTTCAGCGCGCACGCGTCGCCGCTCGACCCGTGCACGTTGCGGACCTGCGACGGGATGCGATGGTGTTCGTGTAAAGCATTTATGTAGTTGGAATTAGTTCGCTATCTGTACACGAGTATGGTGGAACATTATAAATTACACTTAAATTTAAATATTAATTTTTATTTTTGCGATTTTTGAGAATTTCTTTTTGTATAATATAATCGTTTAAAAACTGATATTGGGTTCTTCTTACTCTCAAATAAAGAATTTATTATTATTACTAGCTGCGCCCCGTGGTTTCACCCGTGTAAGTCCGTATACAGTAGGAATATCCCCATAAAAAGTAGCCTGTGTGTTTGATATTAGTAGGATAGGATTATAATAGTTGATTTACTACGGACGTAGGGCACAACTTTCATCTATTGATTTAAATTGTTTATTGAACCATCACAAAATATATACAACAAGCACACATGAAAAAGACACAAATGGTACAACTGGCGGTCTTGTCGCCTGCGGCGATCTCTACCAGGCAACCTTTGAATACAGTTCGTGAAGTAAAAGAAAATAATATCACAACAATGAGGACGTGGGTCCTCACATAATTTTCATTTGGACGGTTCCAACAAACTAACCCAGAATTGAATTACAAAGCATTATACAACCCACCTCACAGGAGTACTCTCCAGCATCAGCCCTTGCTGCTGATGTGATCACCAGCTTGTGGGCCTCTCCCGATGATGATATCTTGATCGCTGATGATTCTTTTAGCTCGGTTTTGTTCTTGAACCTGATTAATTAAACAGATAAGGAATGGCAAACATGCATTTTTCTTCCGATTTAATAATGTAATTCGATAATTAAGCTAATGAGTCTTGTCTAATTCTGCCACTCACCAAGTAACAGTGGGCGCCGGTTCGGCTTCCGTCTGAATCTCGAAGGTGACAGTCTCCTTCTCATCGCAAACCTTCGAGCTGCCGAGCTTCTTGGTGACCTTGGGCGGTGACGTCACTAACCACTGCCAGAAGTCCGAGCATTGGTTCACTTCGTTCCTGGAGATCATTGTAGTCAGTTTAATTTGTGTTAACATTGTTATTTTATTGCGAAACTGTGTTTAGAGCAACCTTTGTGGAGCTTCTAAGGTAAAGAATTTGTAATAAAAACATTGTTTGCTCCACTAAACCTGGTTTGCAGCAAAACATGTCGGATATTGTGACAATCTATCCAGTATTCTAGTAAAATAGCTAATATATGACACCCAGCTATAAACTTATTTACCTATCAATTTAGTTTAAAAGCCAATCTACGACTTGAATAATTTCCGTCAAACAGACCCGTATCTTTTCCCACATCCTTTTCATTCCATTCCTTTAGTCCTGTCGTCGATCCTTTCGTTATCCTTTACCCCTTAAAAGCGGACAACGCATTTGCAGGGGCCATGCCATTGCAAATCTTATGAATAGGCGGTGTTGATCGTTAGCCATCAGGCGAAACACTAGCATAGAGCATCTTACTGAAGTAAGATGATTCTTCATGTTTACTTACTTGGCAACCACAGAGTAGGAGCCAGTGTCAGTGAGCTTAGCGTCCTTAATGGTGATGGTGTAGACCTCCTCAGACTCCTTGGTGATGACGATGCGCTCCGAGCTGGTGATGAGAACGCCATCCTTGTAGAAGCTCACGTCTGGTGATGGTGTGCCTTCTACCTCGATTCTTACTGTGTGAGTTGATTTCACCTGAAATAATATTTTAGGAATTTTTCTTCAAAAAATTTAGTAAAAACCAACTGTAACAGTTTATGAAATAAAATTACATTGCACGGCAAGATTTTTAGTCCATCAAATTTTTAGAAGCATTTTTTTTTTGAGAAGAAGTAGTGCTATTTACACGAGTTTTAACTCTATTATTTTTGCAATAGAAATTACTTACAAAGTTTCTTCATGCCAGTAGGTTTTTAAGGTTTTATCAATATCTATGATAAAGTTTATCAGATTCAATTTAGCTTTTTCGAATATGCACACACACTGCTAGATCGATAATATGAGAACTGATAATAAATAGTACTAATACTTACCATACAAGTCTGGTTCTCAATTTTCTTCTTAATCTTGGGTGGTGCTGTAACTACCAGGTTGAAGGTGGTGGTATCATCACCAAGGTCGTTGGATGCTGTCACCTCGTACACCCCACTGTCAGCTACGGTAACGTTCTTTATCACCAGAGACAGGTTTTCGTCATCTTCATGTAAGAACCTGGAAAGTTATCGGTTATTGTTTAGTTTGATAATTTGCCTTGCTTAGGTGGTGGAATTTATTTACCTATACACTGAAATTGCGGGAAAATATAAATGTAAAATAAATGTTCATGATATTCTTAGTTTCGGAAGAAATTTTGAAAAGTTAAGGAATGATCTTGTTTCTACGTATAAAATTAATCTGATTAATTAATTTAAAGAATGGGGTGGGCAAAAATATTCATCAGTTTAAAATACCTACAATGACTATAGTTTCAACTAAATTTTATATAAATGAAAGAAATATTTCATAATTGTTATAAAAGTGTTCTAAACAGCGCTACTTCCAAATACTAAAACAACATTATTCTAATCCTAATCAAGTTTAAATAGTTACTGCCAGAATACTACTATTAAAACTATCCAACAATATTCCTTAGATATCCTTAAATAAAGTCCAAATCTTCTATTTAAATAAAACGATACACTATAACGATTCAGTTCATTACAATTTAATTTATACATTGTAACAAAATTCGTATTCTGAAAAAATAAATCATAGTCACAGTAGTATCGTACATGGACTCCAATGGTGTCCGATGAGACAATTCTCAGCGTTGCCAATGAAAATATCCCATGGCAATATTACTATCATTTGATTGGATTCGATTTTGTTTCAATGGAGTAGCATTGATCATAAATATTTAGCAGACTATCAAATCTGTAAAACCATTCCGACACAAACCAATTGAAACAACTGAAGCATTATTAAGTTCGTAGACTTCCCAAGTGTAATATGCCAAGGGGTATTAATAATAGCAATTCAACTTCCAAACAATGAACTACATACTTATGTCTAGCATCAGCTTCCACCACTTCTCCCTTATGCTTGAATACGACAGTGGGCTTCGGGTAGCCCTTGCAGACTACCTCCAACATTGCTGATCCCCCGCTAGACACTACCGGCTCACGATGCTCGATTTCTAGACTTGGCTTTTGTGGTTCGCGGTGCAAATAGTTTACGGCACCTAGATGAATATTTTTTTTGTTATTTGATTTCAATAAATTGAAGATAATTTGTATATTGTTAATCAGAGTCGGAAGTAAATGGAATATTAACTATGATAGGTACTCAAACAGTTTGTAGATTACAATATGTTCTGATAAACATTTCATTCTATTTTTACTTAAAAACAAGAATCAGAAGCAAAAATGTATGGCACAGTTAATCCCTGAAAGTATTATTGATATTACAGTGATAAAAAAAAATATATATACACCG
Organism: Zerene cesonia; assembly: GCF_012273895.1. Taxonomy (NCBI): domain Eukaryota; kingdom Metazoa; phylum Arthropoda; class Insecta; order Lepidoptera; family Pieridae; genus Zerene; species Zerene cesonia. The sequence continues at coordinate 8,791,523 of NC_052111.1, read as the reverse complement.
TGTTTTAAATTGGATGAAGTCTGTAGTTTTAAAAATTCATACTTTGACATTCATTTTATTTACTTAATATAAGATGATATGAGCATGTAAAACATGAAATAATGATAGATTCATTAGATGCCAATGCTGTAAACAAGGCCTAGACCGGATTAGTTAAGGCGGTACAGTTGCCAAGTGTCGAACTATTATTGTAGAATTTAGAGCGCTTGTAGCGACTTAATTAAGAACCAAATAAAATAAGTATAAGTAATTTTTAAGGAAGAAACATGTCTTTATGCCTTGAAAAATCTTGGATATTGTCATAATCCAGAAATTTCAGTATTTAAAATAAAACAAACAAACCTTGCACCGTTAGCTCAGCGGAACAGGAAATATTTCCAGTGCTGGTCTTTGCAACACATGTGTACAACCCAGCATCTTCAGGTTTGACGTGCTGGAACACAAGCGCCAAGGAGTCCTCGTCGTCTCCGAGGAGGACCTTGAACCTCTCCTCAGGGTCAAATTCGAGGCCATCGCGCTTCCACGCAAATACAGGCTTCTCTCCCTTTGCTAGTAACCCTTCACCGCCCGGCAGAAGCTCCCCGAAAATATTCTTGTCATCTGGTGATATGTGATTCATTTTTAACTGAATGCAAGCTACAAAATATTAAATTGATAACCCGTGAAAAGTCTTTTCATTATTTTGTTTAACAATTGTTTTAAATAAGCTCTAGCTGAATGCAATCTTTCACACGGAGACGTCGCGACAAACTGATCTTTGATCGAAGTCTTTGCCAAAATTAAAATAGAGTAAACAAATTGAGTTAACAATCGAGGGCATTAAACCTCTGCTTTATTCTGTAATTTGAAGAATTGCAGAATTATATAATATTTTAAAGGAGAGGCGTAACATTGAAATCCCATATATTTAGTGGCGAGTTATTTATAACGTGCCACTAATTCATAAACAAACATTGGACACAATCCAAGCGTTTTAACTAAAATGTGCGGCGTATCTTTGTCATTAATTTGTTTTAAAATAAAACGAATATCAAGATCGCGATAAGTTTTCATCTAATGAAAGCATTTTTACGGTTTTGCCCTAGTTTTAAAGTGACAAGGGTTCGGTCAAATTTATTTTTGGAAGTCATTTATAATTCCTTTAATGTTTCTTTTATTTTTTTCAACGGAGACATTCTTATGTGTAGTATGTGTATTTATAAGCATCCTATTCTTAATTTTATAGTATTTTGGTGCATGTAAAATTTTATTTATAAAGTTGAAAACGCTCATATATAAAATTGTGAACAGACAACGATATCGCCTTTGGGAGTTACAGTGAGTTCTAAAGTTAGAGAGTGCTTTACCCGAACATACCTTAATCATCATGAAAGATAATACATCCTGTTATTTTTTAAACTATAGACGATACAAAAAAATAACCCAATAATTTAATTTAGTTTTATATGATGATTTAGATCACACGAAATGCCAACTCCCACTGGGGAAGTACCACCAAGTACCTCTGCGATTGTTATCGAATGCTGGTGATCGCTTACCATCAGGCGGACCACCAGCTCAGTTGCCCGCTATTACATAAAAAATTAAATTGTTTTAACTATCACAATCAGTCTCAAATCCTTACCAACAACAGTGACGGTGGCCTCAGACTCGACTTCTCCATATATATTGATGGCTTTACAAGAGTAGGTGCCGGCATCTGCCGCGTTCACATCGGCGATCACGAGCTCGTAGCAGCCCTTTTCAGCGCGTGTGCGAACGATGGAAACACGGTCGCTGTCCGAACTGGTTATTATTTCTTTCCCTTCGCGGTAGCTTAAAAAATAGAAGGTTGGTAAATTTTGAGGCTTTTTTTTTCTAGAAATTCTAAGTGCAAAAAATTTACGGAAATTTCATTAGATCCAGAATTTTTGGATCTAATGATAAAAAGAAGCATATCTTTTTATAAATGTGAAATTTCGTACTGTGTATATTTTACAGAACTGTATATATATGTATGTAGGTGTACGTAATGCACTACGTAAAGCAAGATTTGAATAGGTCGGACGAAATTAGAAATATGGATTACTTTTCTACTACAACTTACAATTTTACATCAGGATTTGGCGTTCCCTTGACCTTGACCATAAAGCGTAAGTATGTGTTCAACAATATCTCAGTGTCCTTAAGAGCGACCAAGAAGTATGGCGCGTTCTGAGCATTCTTTTGTTTCCTTTCTTCCGGAGTCACTATATATAAGAAAAACTATTAGAAAACTGTATTATATAAAATACTAGTAACCACAAATTAAAATACCATAAAAAGTTCTTACCAAATCCAACCTATATGAAACAGAAAAAATAAAAAAATCGTAAAGTGAAAAAAAATGGTAGACGACACATTAACCATGCTATTTAACATCTATTTAAGTCGCAACGGGAAAATTATAAAGAGAAAAGATTGTCTAAGTGTTATGCGCTTTACAATGTTTTTGATGATTGTGGCGGCCATGCTATTTTTTAATTGATAAGACGCTGCAAATACATACTATTTCTAATGCCATAAGATCAAACCGTTTTGAACTCTTGCACAAAATGATTTATCAAAAACATAATGGTCTACATGGTACGTAAATTAAAGAAAATACATATTTTGCTATTTCAGATTTTTTAAAAGATATATTAAATTTCAGAAGCCGGAAATTATTAAATTAAATTCAGATAGACAGACAGAGTTCAAAACAACTTGTCCCGTAACTAGTAAGTCATCTACTCACGCTCATGTACAATCAATTGCGCGGTGCAATGGGCATTGCCCTTCACGTTTTCCGCCCTCGCGGTGTACAAGCCGGTGTCGTCTTCTCTACAATGCTTCACCTCTAGTCTATGAACATCACCGGTGTTCACGATATTCACGCGGTCCATCAACCGGTCGGTGAGAGGCTTGTTGTCCTTCAGCCAGGTCACCTTAACCTCTTCCAGAGAGCTAATCTTGCATTCGAACATCGCATTCTCGCCGGCTGCGAATTTAAACATTACGGTTTCCTACATCTTCGAAGGAAGACGTCACATAGAAGCGTTAGCACAATGTGTTGTGTGTGTTAATTCTAGAAGCATATGTACAAGCACTAAGTGTCTACTGTCGTGGGTAGTGTCGTTATACTTACGCTCGATGTTCTGCCCTTCTAACGTCTTCGAGAAAATTGGCTTTCCATCGAACGACTCAGATTTGGAGACCGACTTTTGGGATTCAAACTCATTAGTTACTGATCCGTTCGATAGTGCTTTCTTTGAATATTCACTTTCATATACTGATTCTCCATTTTTGGAGCTTCGCTTGGAGTATTTCGATTCGGCTACTGCCTCAGCTTCAAGGTTACTTCCATCGAAACTGGTTTCAATGTTCAGTCTTGTGGAGCGAGCCTCGACGTTGGAGCTGCTGGTGATCGAATTGCGACCGTATTTGGAAGCAATACTGTCGATTTTGCTGGGAGCGTCTAGATCTACATCGTAACTAGCTTCAATGCTTTGCTTGATTGATTTGCTTTCAGAAGTCTCGATATTATTATTCAGACCGTACTTGGCTGCAATATTATTGATCTTACTGTCAGTATCGGTGGTTTCGATTGAATACTTTGAATCTTTGATAGAGTTGCTTCTTTCATAGTTAAATTCGATAGCGTACTTCGAGCTATCCTTAACCGAGCTTCTGCTATCGTAGGAATCAACATCATACTTAGAACCACCTTTAATGGACCTCCTACTTTCGTAACTTGACTCGACACCATAGTTCGAGCCATCTTTAATCGAGTTAGTTCTTTCATATCCTGACTCTGTTCCATACTTGGAGCCGTCCCTGATAGAGCTCCTACTCTCGTAACTCGATTCGATACCGTACTTGGAGCCATCTTTGATAGAGCTCCTACTTTCATAACTAGATTCGACGCCGTATTTCGATCCTCCCTCGATGGCACTAGATGTTGAGTACTTAGATTCGTACTTCGATGCAGCAGAGCCTTCAATACCTCCGATATCATATCGACTGCTTTCTATACGAGAACCACTCTCCCGGCGAGATGAGTAAGAGGAGATACCTCCATCAGCCGAAGACTCATATCGACCGCCTGTTGATGATTTGCGAGTACTGCTGGAATACTCTAAATGATAAAAAAGGAGCAGATTAAAAAATAGTACATTACGGAAACATTATACATTCTAACTAAAG
>NC_052111.1:8709418-8786320 GCF_012273895.1 Zerene cesonia | reverse complement strand
TGGAATACTCTAAATGATAAAAAAGGAGCAGATTAAAAAATAGTACATTACGGAAACATTATACATTCTAACTAAAGTACTGTGGGGACCAATCTAATGATAACATCCATTGAATTACTATATTAAAGTTCCTATCTCAAGCAAAAAACTGGGTAAATTTGAAGAACTTATATATTATTAATCTTACCTCCAGAGAGCCGCGAAGTGCGGCTGTATCTCGACATCTCTCCTTCAGCGCTTTCCTCTTGATTAACAGTTTGGCTTTCTTCTAAAACAGTGTCCTCAGATTGTTTAGATTCTGTGTTTGCTTCTAATACCGACTTTTTACTTTCAAGTTCGACAACTTCTTTATTATTGTTATTATTTTCTGTTGTCTCTAGAGATTCCTCTGCTTTATTTTCTTGGACGGATGTTTCGGTTGTTTTAACATTAACAACTTCCGCTGTTACTTTAGAAACAGCTTCAACTTCAATTTGTTCTACTGTTTTTGATTCCTGAGCTTTAGTATCAGACTTTTTCTTTGAACTGCGTTTAGTTTTAGATCCTCGTTTTACTTCTTTTTTATCCGATGCTAAATCTTTACTAGTTGATGTTAATTCTGTTGAATCTTTCTGTTCTCCTTGAACAACAAGAGAAGTTTGTCTATTTAGGGAAACGGACGCCTCTTTATTTTCTGCTTTAAAAGATTCACTAGTTTGTTTATTTTTGCTAGCAGATTTTTCTAGTTCTTGTGATTTTTCAGCTTCAGTTCTGAATTCCCCGACGGTTGTAATTAGAGCTGTTTCCGATTTCTCTGTTCGATGCACTGATGTTTCTTTAGAAGTTTCAGATGTTTCAGCTGGGACTGGAGAAATTTGTTGTGTATTTAGATTTTCACAAACTGATTCCTCGAGTTCGTGCGATTGTTTAACCGAAACACTTTCGACTTCTTTTGCAGACTGCTGTGATTCAGTGATTAAGTTGTTTTGGTTTGTTTCAGTGTTCTCTTGACTTATCTGTGTCTTGCAAGTAGTTTCTACTACCTCTTCTACAGATCCTTGAGTAGATACTTCAGTACAATGAACTTGGACAGATTGAGTTGTTGAAACTTGTTTAGATACCGAGACTTCGTGTATTCCGACTTCGACGTTTTCTCCAGAAGCCTGCGCGGTTTGTCCAGTTTCAATCTGTGATGTAATGGATTGACTCTCACTGATAGTAGTACTTGCCTGTGTCACAATCGATTTAGATTCTAAATCAGCTGCGACTTCCTGAGTACTAGTGATTTCATGGATTTCACTAATAGATGCAACTTCTGCGTTTTCAGATTTAGATATCTTCTGTGCAACTTCACATTCAAGTGACGCTTTTCGCTTAGTTGTAACTTGAAGTGACTCCTGTTGTAAATCTTCAACTGCAGCTTCTTCAGTTCGTAACTTCTTCTCCTTTTGATCGTCTTCCTCGTCTTCTGAATACTCTCTTTTCTTTGACTCTTCTTCAGCTTCGAAATATTCCTCTTGGGGTAAGACTTGTAGATCGTCTGCGGCGTGTTCTGCTAATGCAACTGTAATTTAAGAAATACAACAGATAGAGTTTGTCTCAGTGTGTTTGTTTGTCACGTTTATCCAATAAATGTTATTATTGCAAAATTCTTTAAATTTTTTTAACGCTCAATTAGTGTTTCAATCTTACCAAGATCACTCGCGTATTGTCTGATTTCACGAAGCCAAGCAGTCTTAACTGAGTCCTTGTGAGCGGTGAGGGTGATGACTAAAGGTGGATTCTTTTGATGAAGTTCAAACTTAAGGGTATCTGGGTGATCTTGGATTTCTAAATCAGGAAGCTGCAACATTGAATAAAAGAACTATTAATATATTAACCATTAGTTTTTGTAATCGTTTCATAGTGTACTCTTTAATAAAAAAAAAATATTATTATTATTTAGAGTAGTATCTCGCCTTGCGGCGGTGTTGTTAAAAACTCCGGCTGAGTGGCCAGACGGCCGGAGCCTAGGGCGACTGAGTGAGGAACCTACGGACTATCCGAGCGTTGTCCAGTAGGACTGCCCGCTGTATCCCCACCGTAATGGGCTTGACCGGTAGCTCCAACCTCCTTAAATATTGTTTTAAGGAGGTAGGAACAAGCCCATTGGTTGATACAACTATTGGGATTATCTCGGCAGACACACCGTCCCACATCTCGACAACCTCGTGCGCCAAATCCAGATATTTGAGCCGTTTATCTGATTCGGCCTTGACAAGATTGTCGTCATGCGGGACAGTGATTATTATTATCATTATATTATATTATATTATAACTTCACAGAAAGATTTGAGACGATTTCATTTAATTTCCTTTTAAGCACAATGAAGCAAAAATACAGATAAGAATGTTTGTTACTACTGAATTAATATAAAACTTTAATCTGGATATAATGGTACAAAATAAAACTTTGTATAGATTTGTTAGCATACCTTCACGATATTTTGTAGTACAAACACTGATCGATCGTCAGCAACCCTCTTGATCTTGCAGACGAGAATCCTCGCCTTGAAAAGAAACAGATACCTCTCCTTCGACCTCCCTTCTATTTCAACTGTGAACCAATCGTGGGTCAGAAGTCTTCCAAGCTTATAGATATTTCCGCGGTAGCCTTCGATACTCGCGATGAACAAATTGTTGGTCGCTCTGTTTGGGACGCCGAGAAATAGTTCCAAGGCCTTTTGTAGATCGGTACAATCGTCGCCGAGACGTTTGGAGTACTTGACTAATTCCTGGAAGTAGTCGCAGGTCAGTTTATGTATGATAGAAAGTGTATAGAAAGGCGAGGTGTACGTAAAACTGTTTTTTATGTAAATAAGCATGAATGATACTGACTTTGTAACAGACAGGGAAAATAGCCACAAATTATATTGAAGTTTAACGATTTATTAATAAAATTCCTTCATTTATACTAAATATAATTCCTGCATATACGTTATAAAAAAAGGCGGTGGTGGCTCAATGGTGAGGACCTCGGACTTCAAAATCGATAAGTCGGGGTTTGAGAACAAGCGAGGGTGCAGGAAATAAATAGATTTTTTTCAATTTATCTGCACATGTGGATCACACACCACAGCTCGAAATGGGGAAGGAAAACATCGTGAGGAAACCGGCATGTTTGAGAATCAAAAGATGTCGTCGAAGACATCTACCAACCGGCACTTGGTCAGCGTGGTGGAGTATGGCCTAAACCTTCATAGGAGGATTGTGTTCCATGTAGTGGAAACATATATGGGCTGATGATGATGTACTAAATATGTCACATTTCTTAAATAATTTACGAAAATGAGTCAAAAACAATACGATAAAAATAAAGCAGATCGGATGTATGTAATCACCACCCAATAACAAGTTAGCAGTAAAATTAATCTAATCGTAAATACAGTTTCTTACACCAAGTCGTATTTGTTTTTGCGATGAAAACGTCAGTGACGTCAGCTGTATACGTTTGAGGGGAGTAATTTTAGATCCTACACTGGATTATTATTGCTTGACTATAATCTGTTCGAGTATTGGCTTTAAGATCATAATCATAATGCATTTTTCCAGTACTTTCCAAGTCTTAATTTATTACTAATGTAATATGTGAGTTATTTTTACTATATTTTGTTAACGTAGAAACCGATAGGTGAAACAATTTGGACAAAGCTGTCGGTACGAATGTTTGTAATTGTATAGAGTATCTGAGAAGCCAATAACAAAGAGAAGAAGAAGATGTATAGAGTATTTTTATTCTGAAATTTCTGAATTCAATAATAAGATTTTCATTAAATTAAAACTATTTACCTTAAGAAGGAGTTGGTAGTCGTTGATTCGTTGTATTGGAAGTTTAAGGTGCTCCGGAAGGCCTTTGTCGTCTCCAACTTTTTTAGCGATGTCCTGAAAAAAATCGGTTTTTAAGCATTTTTGTTTTTCCAGAAAAAATCAAACATTTATTCCATTTATCTGTACAACAGATATAAAATAAAATTATAGAATACTGAGTCGTTGATAACTTTAGTTTATACATGTTAGCAGAGCCCATGTCAATGATTAAAAATAGTATGAAAGTGTCATTGGTACATGGTAATTTAGACGATGCCCAACAGTTAATGGTCCTCTGAATTATATAGGTCTCTGCAATTCCGATGGTCCGACAATTCGTCGCGTCTCATTGTAATTGTTTGGTCTTATGCCAAGTGTGTTGTTACAAACATTGCCGAGCGTTAACTTTCACTACCGTTTCAGAATACAGGTTATTGTCTCTGCTAGACTTGCTCGATCTTCAAAATATTCTGTTTTTAGAATAATTGTGTAAGTCTGAAGTTCAGTATTTAGGAAACATTCGAGTCTTTAAGATATTTAACGCTTAATGCTCATTGCTTAATTCAATAATAAATCTATTTTGGACAAATTTGTCATCAGCCATCTGTAGTATAAGATTTTTTTAACCGATTGGTTGTACGATCATAACTCGTCCATATATTAAGAGTATATACCTACGAGTGATATTGTACCCGTCATTGTATTTATATCACCCTTTATATTAACTATATGCAATACATGGTTTCATACATCTTTATTTTTTCTAACATTATTCATTAAACTAATAGTTCATAACATTTATAATTTCTCAATCAAAGGTAGTTTTCAATAGCTTAACCACTTCTTATAGGAAACCAGACTTATATGTCGATATTATATATTTGTAGTTTTATCATAATTATTATATTATATAGTGATTCACAGGTCTTTAATTTAATTTTAATAAGACAAGTGTTAATCATTACCATCAGAGTATATAAGAAAGAATCAAAAGCATTTTATAAGACATAAATTTTATTGATCAGGAACCTACAACAGATGTGTTTTGTTATTAAACTTTATAATAGCGAGTTTACAGGCTGCTAAAAGAAATGCACTCAAATGATCTAGTAACGTATGTAAGACTTATGAGTTATGACCAATTCCGAGAAAGAATCGTGTCCTTCAATCCAACAATCAGTGAAATCCATCTTCTCATAACACTATAGGAAAAGAATATTCAATCTACGTTCGACAAAGAAAAGAATTAAAGAATACTGAATCTGTATTATTGACAATTTCATTCTAACATATCAAAGAGGTAAGTTATTACCGTAGATCAATCATTCAACCGTAAAGAAAAGATGGAGAGCATTTTATAATAAATACACCCATAATCTTAATTATAATGCAAATAAAAGTTTACATAACCCTAGTACACAACAATAAACAACCGAAATTACGTGTAAGCAACAGTAAAATAGTCATAAATACAAGCTCTGGAAGACTGATTCGCCAGTAAAGTCGGTCGACTATAATTAGCCTACCTTGACATATTACGAGTTGACGCCAACTTCTGATATTTGGATATGGTAGAACGGAAATGTCACTAATTTATGTATGTATTAACTTTAATTTTATGATGAATTTGTTTGCGATATTATGATATTTAAGTTTAAACGGCTTTCCAAAAGAGGATAGAAGTAAATTGTCTCTTTAAGTTTGACTGCTAAAATGACTGTTAATAGCTTCATTTTTGAACTTTTATTTTATATAATAAGTGTGTAGTATTTTTTTAAATATTGACACATTAGTTTTATGATCAATGGTGTAGGTTATTAAAACTGAATAATTAAATATATACTTTATTCGATGCAATTCATTATTAATCAATATTTAATAAGCTTTCAACACGCTTTTCTATACGTCAAATCCTTGTTCGTACCTTGATCTGTCGGTATATTTGTCTCTCTCTTCCTTATCCCGTAGAATGAACATCCCAGAGAAAATAATTGAATGAAATTTGGTACAAGGATAGTTTGAGATCCTAGAAAACATATAGGATATATAGATGACCGCCTGAACGGTCACATTATGATTTAAATAAATGGAAAAATTATGAGCCATTAGAGAGGAATAAATCTTCTTGTATAATGTATATGCATAAATTCTTACATTAAAATAGCCCTTGCTTTAACATTCTAATTTCTCTAATGAAATTTACATCTATTTCTCATATGGTCGGTCATTTGGAAACACTTAACAATATTTACAACATTAGACATTATAGCTTATATAACGTTGACATTACACTATGTAGTTCATATGAATACAACTCGCAAAAAGTGATTCTTTAGGAAGGTTGGCGTAGTTTTCTACGTAAATTGTAAAATTTTCTATTTTATTAACGCGGAGTAAATTATATTTTCAATCGACTTCAACGTAGCGGTTACCAATTCAACTGTTATTTTTTTGTTTTTGTTACATGATAGCTTTATACTGGGTGAATCGATTTTCATGATTCTTTTTTCATTTGAAAGCTGGTGCCTGCAATGGCTCCATTTAAATTAGATCTAGTTCTGATCTCTACTTCACAGTTTGAAGGCGATTTAGTTTTTTATTTAAAAAAAATATAATGATTGGTCGAGAAATAAAACTTATAATGCTATGACAAAACTCAAACTTCTAAATGTCCTAGTTTCTCAGTAAAATTAACTATAAATTTAGAGAGTGGAAAGTTAAATAATAAATATTTATTTTATTTTTTTTTATATGCATCTACGTGAATCTAAATATTTTCATTTAAATCAGTTTTTGTTACTCCATTAAACTGATAAAGTTTAGACTTCTGTCTTATTTTATCTACACTTTATTAGTTTATTTTAATTATTAATTTAAGTCTTAATCGTCTTCCATTTGTTTCACGGATAGTTGTTAAAATGTTTTGTAAATATATAAAGTATATGGACTATATTCATTTTTTATAAGATATTTATTTGAAAGTATAAGGTTATATTTATTTTACTCGAGACAAGTCCTTTAGGCATACCACATGCCACAGGAGAGCAGCTGAAAATCGGCGCTTTAACTATTGCTGCAGTGGCATATTATGCTAAGTGGCTTATTCTATAAGCGCATATATTTTTCTCTTAAAAGAGATATTGTTATTATTATTTTTTTTAGTGTTTTTTAAATGTGTTTATTATATCTATACAATAAATCGATTTAATTCTTTTTTCTTTAAAATATCATTATCATCAAAAAAGAGGCGGTATGATGTGAAAAATGTCTATATATTAACTGAGATGATTAAATATAAAAAGAAAGCTTTCAACAACTGTCATTGCTACAGAATCAAAAGAAACATATATCAAATTTTATTTATAGGTTACTATCATTATCATAGTGGCGAGTGTCAGTCACTGCGAAGAAAGAAAAAGATTCGCGTTTTATCCATGTAGTTCCCGTTCCCACGAGATTTCTGGTATAAAAACTAACCCTATATCCTTTCTAGGGTGAACATCTCTACCAAATTTCATCCAAATCAGTGTAGTGGTTTATGCGTAAGGAAGAAATAGACAGAAAGACAAACAGAATTACCTCTGCATTAATAGTATTATTAGGGAAGTAGGGGTCATTGAGCAAAATATTAATTTTCATTGTGGGTAAGAGAATTAATTCAGGGCCACCAATTTAAATATGTTTTAAATATGCTCCTATACGATGTTATCTTCAGAAGGTAAAATACGTAAATGACGGAACGATATGCGTGAAATGTCACTTTGACATGTACAGTCTGACAAGTACATGTCAGGCAGAACAGAGAAAAATAAAGGTCACACACGAATTTATACGTATATAAACTTTTTCTTGCTAACTGTTTTTCATTTTAGAGTAAATTACAGAATCTTGAAGTGATAACATTCTTAGATTTGTCTTTAATATTAAATTTCAGTAATAACAAGCCGGCAGGTGTAGAGCTTTTGGCAATAGTGACCTTGAATAGAAATTTGAAGGAAAAACGTATATACCAATGACGCTCTTGGATTCTCAAAGATTATAACGTTTATGTAACATTTTCATCAATGATTGTGTATTATTTTTAAGAAATTATATCATCTCAAGTGATATAAGATAATTATGTAGTTATAAATTGATATTATTTTCCCGAAAACTATTAAATGATGACGAACTTAAAATTATCGAATATTTTAGAAGTAAAACAAAACGAAGAAGCTTAGGTTATTATTTGAAAACATTTTATCAAAACTGGCGATCGACATTGAAAGTTAAACTTGAACAAGCATTCGGTTCATGTCATACATAAACAACCCTTAAACTATTGAACGAGGTCAAGGTCACAAAGAAAACGAGCATAGGAAAGTCGCGAATCCATGCCGCGCATCCAATAGACAACGGGCGTCCCACGCAACGCCTCAAAATAACCGGACGCCTGAAACACTACACCGTTCGACGCGAATGTCGGGAAAAATGATGATTTCGCAACGGCCCATCTATTTTTGCGGCACAATCAAACTCTGTACACCTAGCTCGTACCTGAGTGAGGGGGCGGGTGGCACAGGTTTGTCAACACAATCACAGTCACACACTTCACTCCAGAGAGTGGTCGGGGGTCGATCAAGCAGAGGCGTGCTCTGTTCGCGGCCGCGGCATCCAGGCGACTGATCTGCACCATGCCTTGCCCAATCCACGGCTAAACTTAGATAGAGGATAAATTTCTCTGGTGACGTTGCGGGCGGCAAGGTCGCCAAACAAACCTTGGGGTATCCTTGACAGGTCGATGTCATTGCTGATAAAATTGACAGTGACATTATTTGGTTAGGACACGAGTGAGCTGGGATTATAGAAGCCATTTTTGAACCGTTATTTTTAAATGTCATTGAATAGATAGTTAAATTAAAAGTGGAGGTAGCAGAACGTGAAGAAGTAAGCAGAGCTTATCGTAGATTAGTATATTGTATCAATAGTGAGATTCATTGATTAGTCTCATAAATTGCTAGGCAACCATTTTCTTCTATATCCTACTTTATATTATAAATGCTAAAGTTTATAAGGATGTGTGTGTGTGTTTGTTGCACTTTCACGCAAAACCTACTGTACCGATTGTAATGAAATTTGGTACTTAGACAGCTGGACAACTGGAATAACATATAGGTAACTTTTTATCCCGATATTTCTACGGGATACGGACTTACACGAGTGAAACCCCAGGCCGCAACTAGTTAGTAGATAGCTAGTAGATACCATTATGCTTTAAAATAATTGGGAGTTTTGCAACAGTTACGTTTACATTTTATGTACATCTCTATCATACGAGTACAAGCAATTTTGCAAAAGACTTCTCTGTAACACCTCAGACCTCCCCTAATAGGATAACAATATTTTATATATGACGAGAATTTTATATATTTAGGTTAGGTTAGGTTAGTTATTTTAGGTTATACAATATCATTTGCATGTTATTAAACGTTTACGAATAGTAGATACCTATTTAATAATTCTTTTCTACAAAAAACGTCACTGACCTGCAGGGTGGTACCTTTCCAGATTCTAAAATGGGACCTACAATTTTCCATTGAAACGAGAAAATATAACGATAATCGGTTAAAAACACTAACTTATAAAGGTACTAATTTTTCATTACGATCGAACGAGGTATAACGATAATCGTTTTATTGATTGCTTTAACGTTGTAATACGCAGTAAGGCAAATATAATTTATTGATTGATTACATAATTGCATTAAAACACAAAGGTATTCATCAAACACAAAAATAAATTATTTGTATTACACAACTAGTTTAAGTATAGATTCGCCTCCTAAGCCCTTAATTATGTCTTAAAAATCACATTCTATGTTCTATATTTAAAATGTAACATGGGATAGATCAACTAACCTGAGCGTAATATTTATATATAGGTCAATTATTAATATTAGAAACTTGTTGAAAAATTCATATGTCCCACTTGTATCAATGCTTTGAGGAGAATTCTTTAATCGATAAATCAAAAGGTATAAGCCCGGAAATGTACAAGAATTGAAATAGATTGTTCTGGAACGATTTTCATGAAGTTATTTCGATTACCAGGCTCAACAGTAGAAAATCCGTTATTTCGGAATTTATTACTTACTTAGTAGCCTTTAGAAGTGTGTTTAAATTTAAATTCATATTCCTAGTCTTATTTATCGAGTTATACTAGGTTTGGAGTGCAAAGTTACAGCAGACCTCTTGTACCTAGTACGAAAGCAAAGTGAAAGCGAGGCGAATTCATTTAACAAATAAAACCGTCATCATTATCGGCCTGGATAATGATGAATTCTGAAGTATTACTAGAACAGTAAAAGATCCAGATCTAAATGTCAGACAAATTATGTTTGTTGGAATTATTTTTGGGATTGACTCAGGTGTAGACAGTGTTGCGTAGGATAATAATATTCGGTGACGCGCTAACAGCAGTCATTCAACATTCAAGGAATGTACGATTATGTAGGAATGTATAGAATTGTTCTAGTAACTTTTCTTTCGTGTGCGATCTCACGTGGTACTCCTACATGCAAGAAATTCGTCTTTTTTATCTATAACTTTATTTTTTCTGGAGTGCACCAGATTTTACAAATGTTACTCGGAGAATGGCATTTGGGATAGTGGGAAATGTTAAATATGCATTATTTGACTCCGTCCTCTAGAAAGTTAATCACAAAATATGCAAAATAGTATAAAGGATGGTATGATTTTTGAGATATTCATAGAACAGTCGAATCATAAAGTATTGGGGAGTTAGGCAAGCTTCTATAATAAAAGTTGTAGTTTCAAGATATGACATGAAGAGCCTAAAATGATTCTGGAGCGACATAAAATAAAACAATTTACTGGAGATCTATTTTCATGATATCCACTGGACATTTATAAATAAAATTTCAAGATATCGTCCACCGCATAGCCAACATCAGAAGAATTCAGTCAAATTAAAAGTTCAATGCTGTCACTATTTCTGCACCGAATGTTGCATCATGATAAGCTAATCTGGCATTCGTGCTACCAAAAATATGTAAACACGACTCAATGTCATTAATTTTAGGCTTTAAAGATTATCAGTAAATATTTTACTTTATTAGTGTGGCATTTACTGCTATTTTATTTAAACTAGGGGATATCTTAAGATATAACAGATTTATTCTAATACGACACTCTATTTACCGTCAGGCTATCTACACAGCTTCGTCATAATAAAGATATTATGTTCTGATTCATTTTGCTCAATATGACGCACATATTTACTACCAATTTCATCGAGACCTATAAATAAGAAAATAAAATAGACCCTAAACATTAAATGATGTCATCTCAAAAGCACATTTATGTAACGATAATCAATCAATTGAGAAGGAAATAGCTCGCAAGTGCGCAATATAAATACAATAAATACTCACAGTTCTTTGAAGGGAATAATCAATTTACTTGTTGCTCTTTTTTAAGTAATATATCCTACTAATATTATAAATGCGAAAGTTTGTAAAGATGTGTGTGTATTTGCTGCTCTTTCACGCAAAAACTACTGAACCGATTGCAATGAAATTTGGTACGTAGACAGCTGGACAACTGGAATAACATATAGGCAACTTTTTATACCAATATACCTACTGGATACGGACTAACGCGGGTGAAACCGCGGGACGCAGCTAGTATAAGATAAAAGACTGCTGCCGCGTCTGTTTGCTCGAAATGAGTACAAAAACTAGTGAACGGATTCTGTGATGGAATTCACGAAAGTATCACTGTTCTATTCCTTTTTTTGTAAATATTTAGGTTGAAATCAATAATAAAATATTTATAAACTGCTAGTATCAATACGAAATAAAATATAATTTGACGAACGAAAATTGCAACGCAGTTGGGATAGAAAGAAATACCTGAAATATGAATATTCTTTAATTACCCAGATTCAAATCCCTGGATCATCATAACCTGTACGCAAATCATTAAATAAACGAGACAGGAAAAGGCGTTAAATAGCTGCGTAGCAAATGCCAGTGCAAGAACGCGGATATAGTAAGCAAACACGAGTTTGACTAGCATTTCTTATATTTTCTTCGCCTGTTCAGCTGAATGGAGATAAGATTGATCTACAGTTCGTTTTCAGAATAGCACGTTATTCGGAAAAATGCATTCCTGAAGACTTGCTCAGATCGATCAATTCAGCTTGATATCTAATTTAGATCTTAAAACCTAGGTTAAACAGACTTTGGCTAATTAAAAACCGCATATGAGCGGTAAACATGATAAAATGGTGTCCCCGATTACCGATATGATGGGAGTGACGGATCGCCGAGAACTATTCTAGTCGTTGGCCGCCTGCCGACGCGGCGAGGCGCCGACTGGCCACTATATGAGATGCTTAACATTGGATACGATTTTTTTTCGAAAAGAGTCTAAAAGATTGCCTTTCATAAAGCATTCAGAAACTATTTGCTAGAATCGATTTAAAAAAGGTCGGTCTGTCGGTCGGTTGGCGTAAAAGAATTGCCTACTTGTCGTTAAGATATTATGTCGTCATCATAGTAACATTAACATAATATTTGTTATAGATAGGGCTCCCTTTTTTGAATTAAAAATAATACAATGGCTAAAATATACAACGTATTTCTTAGCACAGCAAAGGATCCGTAATTTGGTACGATTTGTTTCCATCAAAAGAACACAAGAGTACGTGGTCAGCTCTATCTGGTATTTAGCTGCGAATGAAACCTTTTAATATAACGCCATCTATTGTTTGGAACATTTAGAGCTACGCCATCTGTGCTTTAAAACAACGCGAACGAAAACAAAGTAATTATATTAGTCTCTTATACCGCCGCTAGATGGCGTTATATACAATAGCAAATTTTAGTAAGCACGTTGAAGAGTGATAATATCGTAGATATGCATCACGCATGAAATATACCCCTTTTTGAAAAGTAAGGAAGTGATAAGCGATATCACATATTTATATTTATTTATTGTACATTTTTATTACAAACGTTGTCTACGTTTGGTGTTTTTATCACTTTTCATGCGATGTTCTTTCTCCATGGCTATGATAAAAATAAGGAATTTTTATTCACATAGAGGTTTTAGAAAAACAAAATGCCAGTTTCAAAAATACTGCATTTTTGTGATACTCTGATTAAATTCCCTATTTATGAAATTTTCCTCTAACTCTAAATTTCTTGACAATAATATCGAAATGGGTAATTAAAAAACTAACCTGAAAATATTTCTTAACAACCGGGTGAATGGACAGAAGTTTCTGCGCCTTGGGCTCGTCTCGGCAGTAGGCCACGTGCTTGTCGAATTCCCTCTCCATTCGCAGCAAAGCTCTGCCCAGCATACGCGGGTCTCCCGCGTAGTACTTTATGCCTTCTAGGAGGGTCCTGTTCAAAATGGTTGTAAAGAGTATTGACTTGCTTGAAAATACGAATAAGGTACAAAATTTTTTGTTACCTTAAAAAAAATTACTATTCTCTTTTGTTCTGGAACGTGAAAAGGAAAGAAAATTTGTTGTTTAAATAAAAATATGAACAAAATAAAGCGTGTTGCAACGTATTTAAGGTCAATATGCATTTATACAAAACCTTTAAATACAACATTTTTCGACTGTCACGTTTTTCTCATAGAACCTGAATCCTGAAAGGTATATAGAGAACGGCTAAAATAAGAAAGATGGTGAATACATATAAATTCAATTCAAAAGGGTAGCCGATGGCCCGTTTCCTTTTCCTAACCCTCCCTAGTCCGTTACTTCTTTCCAGCCGTAAATCCTCCTAATCTCTTACCCCTCAAAAGTGGACAGTGCATTCGTGAGGCACTACTTCCGAATGTTCATGGGCGATGTTGATCGCTTACCATCAGGCGAACCACCAGCTCAGTCACCCGCTGTGTCATAAAGAAATTCAATCACTCACGTATTATGAAATTCGCAAATTTGCTTAAAATTCGAGAACAGGAACTCTCGGCTGTCAAAAACGGCTTTAGGTGTAGTGGCCTTATCCATCGGCCGCATGTACTGGCTCACCACCTGCTGCATGTCTCTGCCGAATTCCTCTTCAGTCTCGATTAATTCGCGGACCACGGCTCTGGAACATCAGTATACTTTATTTATCTTCCTGAGTTACTTATTCTAGATGATCAAAATTTGTATTCGGATTTTATAGTAAAGAACTGTCGTATTAATAATTACTAGCTGTGACCCGCGGTTGAAACCGCGTAAGTCCGTATCCCGTAGGAATATCGGTACAAAAAGTGCCTATGTGTTATTTCAGTTGTACAGCTATCTACGCAGCAAAATAGTATTATTATTCACCAATAGATGGCAGGGAAAAAAAACACGAATAAAACACGAATATGACATTTTCTAAAAAAAATTCCTAGCTAGATCGATTTATCGCCCCCGAAACCCCCTATATACTAAATTTCATGAAAATCGTTGAAAATAATATATATATATATATACAAATATTAAACTCGTTTGTATACAAGAATTGCTCGTTTAAAGCTATAAGATTTTAAATAGAAATGAAACCGCCTTCAGACAATCAGGACAGACATTAAATGATACCACAGCTAGCCACTACTACTACCTTTATCAAAATCGGTTCACTTAGTCAAAAGTTCTGAAGAAAAAACACAAAAAACAACCTCCTTTCTATGTAGCTGTGCCTGCGAAACATAAAAAGGAAGAATGAATGAGGTGATATAGGGGTCAATCGACTCAATGAATAACAACTATTGAAATAATCGAATTTCAGATGTCCGGATCTTAAGGGTACGCATTACATAACATACTGCAATCATTACTGGTCAATACCTATATCCTACTATCCTACTAATATTATAAACTAATCCTACTAATATTATAAATGCGAAAGTTTGTTAGGATGTGTGTGTGTTTGCTGCTTTTTCACGCAAAAACTACTGAACCGATTGCAATAAAATTTTGTATGTAGACAGCTGGACAACTGGAGTAACATATAGGCAACTTTTTATCCCGATATTCCTAGGGGACACGGACTTACGCGGGTGAAACCACTGGGCGCAGCTAGGCCTCCGGCTCCCCCACTCACCGTACGAAACACAGTGGCATGCCACTATTTCACGCCGGTTTTCTGTGGGGGTGTGGTACTTCCCCGGTGCGAGCTGGCCCAATTCGTGCCGAAGCGTGCTCGACTCCTACAATAAAAGCAATCACATCTTACATGCAATTAGCACCAAATTTGTCATGCATAATGCATCATGTGAATCAACTTATCCAAGCACTTGATATATTGTCCCCTCTGGCACTCGCTGAGCGGCTAACGAGACAGTTCCTGAGTAATTGAGTATCAACTTGATGCATAGCTGGTGCCGTGAATTATCGTATTTTGGCACTGAAGGTTTTTGGAAGCGAGTTGGGAATGCACTTTTCTGGATTTATTTTGGGAAGATGTGTAAAAATAAAGTTGAGTTCTAAGACTTTTTTTGTTACAGAATTATCCAGTAGAGACTGGATAAATTATAGTAATATTTTTGCTGATATTTCCTCATTCTGTTGGCATTGGAGTTAACCAGATAACTCATTTTAATTTCTCAACGAAGTTGCAGTGGACCGATCTGAAGAGACTCCATGATTTTTTTGGTCTAAAGCTAGTATGATAAAGGAAACCCAGCATGTGCAGTAATCCAAATCTTCTATGGTACATGAGTAGGCGAATATCACATATATTCGTTATGTTAAGTGCTGGAAAATAACACATCCACACTATATTTAGCGGCATCTATCTCTACTTAATTTTGGCACCATCCACACTTCCAAATCGATAAATTATTTTATATTATGCAACAGACACATGAGATATACTTCGAATTACCATTTGGACAGGTGATTTGTTTAAAACAGAGGAAGATTTTATTTATTTTATACTATCATTTCCCCCTGGTTTCGCCAGTGTTTCATATATCCTATCCTAGCCTACCAGCACTCACATCACGAATTTTTGAAATCGGTCCAGTACTTCCTGGGATTAGTGCGTTTAAACCAACAAATTATTTAGGTATATAATTTTATTAAGTATGTTATAATCTTTTGATTCGTTTATTTCAAAGAAACATGAATAAACTCAGTCCCACATTGCTGGAATCAGGTCTACATCTAAATGTGACTTTCAATTCGTTTGTATGCGACAAATTAAGGACATGAAAATAAACATATCATCGAGGCAACACTTTACTGTGTCAGCCGTTCCACATCCGACGTGATCATCTGGAAACCAATTACGATAAAAAAGGGGGTAATGCGTTTATTGCACGGAATGTGTGAAACACTTTTTTTACCAGTATATTAGATGTTTTTATAAAACATACATCAATGTTTTTGTAAGACTACACTTATATTATAAAGAGGAAGAACTTGTGTTTTTGTTTGTTTGTTTGTAATGGATAAACTCAAAAACTATTGGACCGATATCAAAAATTATTTCATCATTAGAAACCTGCAACTTCACTGAGTGACATAGGCTACTTATATATGTATCACGGACGAAGCCGGGGCGATCAGCTAGTATTAAATATTTCATCGCGTCGTAGTATTACATATTATTATTGAGGGAATGCCTGCGAATGTCGAAATTAGATACTTGTATTAGATTCGAGTATTTTTATGCTTTACGGTTATTTATTTTTTATACTAAACAAGCAAAAATAATAGGCCAGTGTAATTTTGCGAGCCAACTTTTATCAAATTCAGCCCTACCTTATTACGTGAACAAATCACCACATAGCATAAAAATCATTTTCCTGCCTTTTTGTGTCTTAAAAATTACGCAACAGATTTTGATAGAGTGATTCAAAGGGAAGGTTAAAGTGTGTAATAACAGAAAACAGAGTTTTACTCAGATTTTTAATGCGTGCGAAACTGGAGAAAAAAACTTGGTAGATAAAAGATGTTTTGTGAGACTGTGTAGATAAAAAATGCTTCTTCCATACTTTGTAGCTTTGGCCCTTAGACTGCCGATACCCGGTATAATGTTGAAGGGAATCACAGCACAAATAATCGTTAGTAAACATTAATCTAAGCCGACATATGCTTGTAATAACACTAATATTTGTCACATTAGCATATGAATTGTGTCTGTTGGAGCGCAACCAGACATCCTACAATGTAGCGGCTTGTAATATTATTATGTTATTAAGAATATAAGAGTCTAATTATTATCCTTGAAGAAAGGATACATTTTTTAAAGGTTTATATCTGGTATTTTTGGGATAATTATCATTTTTATCTTTTTATTTAGTGCATTAGCATTAGTCCATTAGGAAGCTTTTAGGATTGCTAAAGAAAATGCAAAGTTTGTGTCTGTATCACAAAGAACGGGTCAACTGTATAATCACACTTCCAACGTTATAATAATTAAGCGTTAATGTTAAGGTTAAACCCTAGGTACATACCTTCTAACACGTGGCACAGCACATGCATGTGGTAGGTCAGTCGATCAAAACAGTATAAAAAGCAACAGGGCACCCTTGGGAGGATTAATATACATAAAGGGATACTACATGCAACAAGATATAACAAAATAATATAAAAAAGTATGCAATTAACTAAGTACGTCACCACTTCAACACAGCGAGGCACACTACGTCGCCATTACTAGATTTATAATGCACCGAAACTCACCGAATCTCTCAAATACACAAACGCGCGTTATGATTATTAGATAATGTACAACAATTAAAAGCAACCGAAACTTCCCGTGAACTGCTTTTGAATATAAAGTAAATTAGCACGCGATCCGTGCGTGATTACGATTACGTGAGGGCGACAGACGACGACTCGACAACGACTACCGCGCTCCCTCCGGCCGCATGAATACATCGCGTCACAAGCTACCCTCAAAATATTGATAATTTTATTTTGTCTTTTCCGAACAGTCTCTGTTTTTTTATTTGCTTTTTTATTACTTCGTAATACTGAGATCGAAGAAAAGAGATTTGAATATTAAGAGAATTTTGTAAGAAAACATGTGCATTGCTTTATTTTCCTTTTACATGGGTTAGCGTTATTTTCACCAATCTACCCAAGCACCCTGCATTCACAAAAAAAAAAATACTGCTTCCTAGCCGCTATCACCACCCATCCCACACACCCTAAACAAAAAAATAAAAAAGTCCACTCACTGTCGCCTCGCGGCGAGCGCGGTGGCGTCCCGTTCGGGGCGCTCGCGCAGCACGTGCGCGGGCACGTAGCCCTGCCGCGTGCGCAGCTGCTCGTCCTCCACGTCGTCCACCACGCGCACCAGCCATCTGCGGACGGTGGACTAAATTATAATTGAGTTTTTTTTTGTTTTAAGCTATTATTTAATATATTATTAGCTAATTGTTGACAGTTTTAGGTCTGTTCTTGTTTGAGTATCTATACTAATATTATAAAGTTTGTTTGTTTGGTTGAACGCGCTAATCTCAGAAACTACCGGTCCCATTTGAAAAATTCTAGCAAGCAAGCCGCCAAGCTAAATTCGAAATTAAGGTGCAGATTTCCACCGAAACCACACAAGTCGCATAGACTCTTAAAAATTATCTAACGCTACACAAATCCACAATCCTTAATAACATCAAGGATCCAAATATTTTGAATCGTAATTTAATTCAAAACATGCCAAACTGGATGTCAATACTTCGACTTAAGCTGGTTTTCAAACTACACAAATTTACGATCAAAAACCTTAAATGTTTATATAAATATATTTATAACGTATCCGCGAATAGCCTCCGGTGTTGCGCTTCTATCGTCGCCCGCAGTCGGTAACATCAACACATCATGCTTGAACTGTGTTTACGTAACCGATTGCAAGAGATATAAATACTTTTATAAATTAAAGACTTTTTAACGGATTTTAAATGATTTATCAGCGACCACGCTCGCTGTAAAGTGTTCGAAACGTCGGGTTAATAATATAATGAATAAATCGCGTTTAAAATCCGTTAAAAAGTCTTTAATTTCAGTACAATACTCGCGTAAAATCAAACACAAGAAAATACTATATAAATAATTTAAAATGGGTATTAATACCTCGTATTACAGTATGTAAAAGTTAGAATCGTTAAATGTTAAAATAATATTAAATAGTAGTAATTTACAAAAAGTAGAAATTAATTTCATAATATAATAACAATAATATGTAATAACTAGTATACCCGGCCTTGCTGTGGCTGGGTAGGTAATAATTTAAAATATTAAGATTATACATTATTGGGATAATTAATCGAAATAAAAACTATCCTACATCATAAGTTGGACCAAATTACACATAAAATGCCAAATTTCATCAAAATCGGTTGAGTTGATGAAGAGTTCATTTGGAACATACATCATGACACTGGATTTTTATATATTACTAGCTGCGCCCCGCGGTTTCACCCGCGTAAGTCCGCATCCCGTAGGAATATCGGGATAAAAAATAGATGTTGGCCGATTCTCAGACCTACCCAATATGCTTACCAAATTTCAGAGGAATCGGTCAAGCCGTTTCGGAGGAGTATGGCAACGAAAACTGTGACACGAGAATTTTATATTTATAATAGATTAAGATATGTACGTAGTTATAGACAAAACTTCCTTGTAAGATAATGTGAGGTTTTATTAGTGGCATGGGTTTATTATTGAAACAATGAAAGCGATTTTGATATGAATTTGTTGCCTTCAAGTTCTGATTTTTTTTCAATGGTACCGGTCCGATCTTTCACTTGAGGTACTTACAAAGGGTCAACGGTCGCTTGTCGAAGGTCAGTGGTCAATGTTTCACAGTAGTGCATGTACAAACCGAAATCATCAAACATATGGTTTCATCATCATCATCATCATCATCATCATCATCATCATCATCATCATCATCATCATCATCATCATCATCATCAGCCCATATAATATGTTCCCACTGCTGGGACGCAGACCTCTTATTGAGGGTTCAGGCCATAATCCACCACGTGGTTAATATTTTCTAACACATCATTCATTTAAATTTTCCACTAAGTTAACAATCTGCCAAGAAGTTAATCTAGGCCTTATACTCTGTTTCATCTTTTTACAAATAGCTAGATTTATGTCTAGTGCTAGACTGACGAGCGGACATCGAACCCAGCCTGTGACGTCACAGCGACATGTTTAGACATGTGCTATTTTTTTGACCGACTTCAGGAAGAGACATTAAATCGACACGTTATGTTTGAATTACTGTGCTATACACAATCTTGAAGGGCTTTGAAAAACAAACGAAAGTTTTAGAGGTGTGTGGATGGATTTACGTATATAACTCTTTTAGGAGAGCTGTCGACGAATTCCGCCCATGTTTATAGCTTGCTTGAGTAAATGGAATAATCCTTTTAAAATAGATTAAAACAAAAAAGTTCTGTTGAATTGAGTAATAGAAACACAATGATGAATATAATGTGAAATCTGATCTCATTTCTCTGGTGAGTGCGTTCAGTATGCTTGAGTATTTTTGAGATCAAGTTTGTATAGTCTTATTATGTTTTTTTCAATTATCACAACCACACGATTAGTCTCTAGATTTAAAATAGTGTGTATATTTCATTCCACACCTTCTTTGTATAGCTTTCTATACAAAGATACGTTTTTACAAGCTATTATCATCCGTTTCCATCTAACCTTCTCCTGCACTTCTATAGCTCAAATATCCTGAATAAAAGTGGTAAACCAATGATTCTGATCAATTTTCTTTATGGTAATGCAAACAATTAAATAGGTGGCCAGCTAGTGAAGTGTTCACCATCGGCCCTAGACACAAGTGCTTTGCCAACCACATCACTATATCATGAAAAAAAAGCTATAATTAATATAAAGCTTTTAAAAAACTACATATAATTAATATATAACTCCAGTTTACGAACACAGCGTATAACTAAACATTTAAACTATAGTTATAGTTTTAAATTATAGGTATACGGTATACTGTAGCTTATGTAGAGACAGAGTATATAATGTAAATATTTTCAACCGGCTTCAAAAAAAGAGGTAATCAATTTGACTTATTTTTTTGTGTTTATCACTACAAAACAAAGTCGCTTTCTCTCCTTATGTCCCTATGTATGCCTAAATCTTTAAAACTACGCAACGGATTTTGAGGGGTTTTTTTTAATAGATAGATTGATTCAATAAGAAGTCTTATATGTATAATAACACCTATTAAAGTACTCCGAATGCATTTAATGCGAGAATTTAATGCGTGTGAAGCCGCGGTCAAAGCTAGTTAACTATAACATTTTACAGGCTGAACCAATTTTATAGATTCATTTTTTTTTATTTGTGATGGTCTGCGATTATATTTGGTATAACTCTTTAGTTTTTTGTTTAAACAATAATTTTGCCTAGAGCATAAAGAATATATGAAATCTGCAAAAAACATTACATATAGTACCATGTATTCAATACATAGACGCATATATAAACACACTCTTTGTTTTTTGGTTACTATCTTTCGACCAATAGGCGATCACTTGTAGTATACGTGATATAAACTTGTAGTATAAATGAAATAAAATCGTAGATATACCTGTTAATATTGCACACGGAGCATGTGAATGTTCGCGAATCATTGGCACGAAAATATCATCCGTGTGAATTCGAAATATCATTCACCTTTACATCCGTGAGTCATGGAAATATAAGACTTTCCATGCGTTATTCGTGGTGGACATACGTGGAATTTTGTATAGCACTCTGCTTTCTAGAATATACGATATGACAAAACATAATTCTTTTTTAACAAAAAGTAAAACCGCCTTCATTATGGCAGAACTGGACCGAATTTAAATGGGACCAGGTGGGAGGCACCAGCTTTTAAAAAAAGGATCATCAAATATGGTTCGCCCAGGCGAAAGTTCTGAGGTATCAAAGCTAAATAAAAACAGTTGAATTGATAATATTCTTCTTTTTAAAAGTCAGTTGAATGAACCAACGTACCTATGTAATGTAAGGTTATTGTTTACTAGTTCTCAATAAATAAATAACATCTGGAAAATACGAATACTTCAATAAAATTACAGGTCGAATTTTGCAAAAAAACATTGTGAAAAAATATTTATATTGCAATAAATAAAATGCAATTGAAGCTATGTAATCCAAGCATTATATTTATCACTATTCTATAAAATAATAATCGATAAAGCTCACACTGCATATCTCGATTCTCGATTTTATATATTTCAACAAATAGACCATGTCGTCTTAGCGAGGACAGCTCATAAAAGCTGTCTAGACATGCCAACATATTGAGTGCTTGTCCTATCCGATATTTCCTGGTAACTACAACGCTTTCTAAGTATCTCTATTTATATCATATACACATTTTACTTATAAATACTTTGTTTTTTTTTCGTGTAAGTGTTGTAACTCATTTGTCACGTTAAAATAAAAAAGTAAAAAGCGGATTTTATGATTTTATTTTTATTTATTTTTGTTCTCTAATACTTTGTATAAAGATATTATTAAGGAATGAAAAATTGAAAAATCTCCCCCTGTGTATTTTTCTTTTGACTTTCTTTTCTAGTATTATTAAGTGCGAAAAATAATGGCGAAAATAATTTATGAGCTTTCTACGGCATATTAACGTTTTCCTTGTCAAGAACTATACCAGAGTCAGATATAAACGGAAAATCAGACGAAAATAGTACAATAATGTAAAACATGACTAATGCAGTTTTACCCAATGACATTTCCCAACATTTTAATGAAAAAATAAATCCTTCAAGTGCGAATTCGAGACGAATTTATCGCGCAACCTACAACTGTCGGCTGTCAGCGGGCATTTTCATTAAACGTGACGGTAAAGCAGAGGATGTTGACCTTAACCTATATTTTTTAACATTTCGAATTTCATATTTTGACATTTAATTATTGTAACACATTATATGTGTCAGAAAATTAAAAGTACGTTTAAAATTAAATGATCAGTAGACAAACACTGCAGCAAAAGCATCATCAAAACGGTTCACCCAGTCGAATGTTCTGGGGTAACGAAAATAAAAAAATAATAACAGTCGAAATGATAAGCCGGTTGAAAATCGGCTAGACCCTTCAAAACTGTACAAGCCTACACAGTTAGTTTTACACAGAAATAAATCCAGTCCCAAAACACGACACGACCATAAACCTCATATCAATACAAATATCTGGCAATAGAACAATCGAGATCAATCAAGTTCATCGAACCCGAGACGCCAATTAACTCTACTATCGAAGCGTACGACACGAAATTACGAGAAAATTAACGCGTTCACGTTTCATTAAAAAGCTTTTTAAAGTGGCTCAATCAAGGATAGGCTACATGAGCGGCGTTGAAATATATTAGCATACTAAATAGACCGTAAATCGCTCTCGAAAGAAAACAACAGAATAATCAAAAATAGAATTTTTAAATTAAAAAAGTTATGAAGCAGTTATCGTATATTATAATAAAACGTTTCTGTCGAATCTCTCTATCAGTTACATGAGCAGCGGGAAGCGATTTTGTGTTATACTATGTAAGGTCCTCTTTCTTTATGCGCCTGGAATTGGCGTTAGTAGAATTATGTATAAAAATATTTTAAAGTATTTAATTTTTTTTTATATTAAAGCGGGCAATTGAGCTGGTGGTTCGCCTGACAATAAACTCGTTTTTAAGGGGATAGGGGTACGGCAAGGATTGATGAGGAAAAGGAAAAGGACCTCAAAAACTCCCTGACTTTGAGCGCTAGGCCTTTCCATGTAACGTTTGTTGCAGTAAGTCGGCAAAATGTGGTGTTAAATCGTAAGCTTTCTAGAAAATTCCTAGAGGTATTTCAGTATCAGCAATTGATATATCTTCTTTGTTTGTCACTTACTACCTAGTATCACACTATTATACTATTTTAGTGTACACTCTGGGAATTGCGATTGATATTTGAGTTTGAGTATTCATAATACTGTTAATTTATTTATGAAGCTTTTCTGTACTGTTAAATTAATATTTGATTGAAAAATTTAACCTTTCAATGAGAACAAGATCAAATTTAAATGGTACCGCACTTTAAAAATAAAAAAGAAGCACCCAGTTATATATAGTTCTGATATATAGATATCTGAGGTGCTAAACACAAAAAAAGCAGTAGAGTATCCTCTTCCTTTTTGAAGTCGCTTGAAAATCATATCCCCTATATTACATAATGTTATAAAGAGGTAATATATATAATGTATTATTATATGTTTGTAACGTTTTCACTCAACCACAAGACCAGTTCCGAATACTGTTAAAAAGCTGCAACATCACTGAGTGACACAAGCGATATATGTACCACGGGCGAAGCAGGGACGAACAGCTAATATATTACACGTTACTTTGTTATTGTTGTGAAACAAAATGGTGTAAAATTAAAAATATATAAGCGCGATGAGCTTCCGTTCCACTTCCACGGTTCGAGTTCATGGCGCAGGGTTAGCTGAAACTCGAGCAATCTCGTAAAATTTTTACGTGTTGTGATGAAATTTTATACGAATTTGTGTTTGTGTTTTACATTTATTGGTGTCTTCACTACATAGTATAAAACAAAGTAGCTTTCTTTGTCCCTATGTCTCTATGTATGCTTGATTATTTAAAACGACGCAACGGATTTTAATGAAGTTTTTTTTAATGGATAGAGTGACTCAAGAGGAAGGTTTATATGTTTAATATCATCTATAAAACTACTCCGAATTTAACGCGTGCGAATCCGCGAAAAAAAGCTATTTTCTATTCCAATATTTATTGAAGATTATTTATTCCAATATTTATTCTTAATTGGTAAAAATTCCATTCGTTTCTATCTGTTCAATACCACACAATAAGGCTCTGGAAATAACGACAAAACAATAAAATAAATGATAATAAAATCGGTAAGTGTGGCACCTCAGACTCAAATCGAAAAGTCGGGGATTCAAGAACTATGGTAAATGTCATAACTGTGTAATATAACGATTCAAAAGTGCTTCTATAAGAAGTCTAGTTGAATGAATAAATGTTTGAGTTTGAGTTTGAGTTTGAATTAGGTGTTCAGAAAATACATTGATTTTCCAATTCATCTCCGCATTATCCATATAGCCACTGCTAGAAAGGGAAGATTAACATCGTGGGGAAACCGCCATTGTATCAAAGGTTTGACGAAATATGACATTCGTCAACTCGTTTTTTCCA
Organism: Zerene cesonia; assembly: GCF_012273895.1. Lineage (NCBI taxonomy): Eukaryota > Metazoa > Arthropoda > Insecta > Lepidoptera > Pieridae > Zerene > Zerene cesonia. The sequence continues at coordinate 8,761,281 of NC_052111.1, read as the reverse complement.
GCGTAATGGATTATGGCCTGAACCCTTATACGTGCAATGGGACATACACGATTATAGATACATGGGCTGATCATGATTATGAAATATAATTAGAACTAGACCAAATTTAAGACCACACGGAATACAAGAGATTTCAAATAAAAAAAATTATAAAAATCGGTTCACCCAGAAAAAAGTTATGAGATAGGAGGCCCATATCTTTTTCCTTACCCTTCCCAATCCTTTCCTTTATTCCTATCGCCAATCCTTTCTTAATCCCTTCCCAAAAAGTCGGCTATCCATTTGTAGAGGCGTAAGGTCTGCAATGGACCTTATGCCTCTCCAAATGTTCATTGGCGGTGGTAGCGCTTATCATCGGCGTCTCACCAGCTCCATTGCCGACGGCAACATAAAAAAAAGATAACAAAGCCAAAAAAATACACTTGACTTGATAATCTCCTCTTCTTTTGAAGTCGGTTGAAAACTGAAAAACTGTAAAATAGATTAGGGAAAAAAGACATCACAAACAGGTGGTTAACATCAGACGAAAAAGACAATGGAATTGTTTTCTGAATTATAAAAAGTAGTTCAGTATAAGGTTTCCAACTCTATTTAGATTTTACGTAGGTTGTATAAAAACAAGCTTGTATTCCAGATAATTGAATTAAAGTTTACATTTGTTTCAACAACAATAATTTTAGACGGAATACCTTGTCGAAATGTCCCCGAAAACTATGTCGGTATATTAACTATTTTATGTGTTCATAATTTTAATACCCTTAGCATATCGATAACACAACTAAAATACGAATATCCATGAAATTTTAATCTATGTTGAATGTTATCCTTTAAATGTATTATTAGTTATATTATTATTATTTATTACTAGACGCTCGTCCCGGCTCCGTCCGGATATCATGATTTGTTACAAGAAAACACACACTTTTAAATGCAATGAAAAATCCTTAATTGCTAATAGGAAGATAAAAGCAGAGTTTATTTAAAAACGCATTTTTTAACTGCTGTTCATAATCCACAAAAAAACAATGACTTTTTTTCAATCGACTATCTCATCATCATCATCATCATCATCAGCCCATATATGTTCCCACTCCTGGGACACAGGCCTCCTATGAGGGTTCACGCCATAATCCACCACGCTGGCCAAGTGCGAGTTGGCAGATAGTACATGTCATCGAACTTTTTATTCTTGGACATGCCGGTTTCCTCACGATATTTTCCTTCACCGTTTCTAGCAGAGATGATGTTATCCACATGTACAGATAAATTGAAAAATCAATTCATTTCTTGCACGCTCGCCCGGTCACGAACTTTCGACTTGTCGATTATAAGTCCGAGGTCCTCACCACTGAGCCACCACTGTTCAATCAATGTACTATCTATTTCATACATTTTATAAAATTCGTATATTTGTACATATATGTGATTTTTTACTATTCATATAAAATTTTAAATATTTCAATATTTATTTATTTGTTTAATTATTTATTTATCTTTTAATAATTCTGGTGTTGTGCACCATCAACCCCTTAATAATCGTAAACTTTAATCCTCGATCTAAGGTTGCCTGGAAGAGATCGCTATCTTAGCGATAAGGCCACCTATTTGTACGTAATTGTGTCGTGTGTTTGTGTCCTTTTTGTATTTGTCCTTTTGTATTGGTGCAAATAAAGAGTTATCTATCCATCCATTTTACTCTTAAACAATGTCACATAGAAATAGTTCTGGCGCCAGGTTCAGATATTTACAACCAACATTTACGATTGTAGCGTGTTTTATTAAAATCATAAAATACGAGAAACATCTTAATTCTATTTCATTTTAATTTAAAACCAGCTCTAAAAACCTATTTATTGATCATAACGTTATTCTGAAGTGAGAATTGAGATGTGAAAATCTATGCTTCAACAATGCAATGTTAAAATATTGTTTAATCCGTAAAAATATCTAAATCAAGTGTCTATTTCATAACTTTTCAATACTTTTTATACACTACCACAGATAACATATCTGTAACTATAATTTTATCTGTCAATTTAGTTAAGCTGTGTCCGTGTCTGTTACCTGTATGTATATGTGTATGTTTAAATATGTATATGTTATATATTATATATGTATGTGTATGTATTATTTATATTTTATATATTTATGTATGTATCTATGTATGTGTATATATTATTTATATTTTATATATTTATGTATGTATCTATGTATGCATTGTTATTAATTTTGGTATATTTTTCATTTATTATACGTTCTATTCTTATTAACTCTGTTATTATTGCGCCTCCCTTTTACATTAGTATACCCTGCGTTTTCCTTGTCCACCAGGTTGTCTGGAAGAGATCGCTGCTTAAGCGATAAGACCGCCTGTTGTGCTCTTCATGTTAATATTATGTTGTTATTTATATCCTGTTTTTACTCTTCTTGTAAAGGTGCACAATAAAGAGTTTTTGATTGATTGATTGATAACATAATATTATACAATACAGGAAAAATAATGTTAAAATCAAACTCGAACATTCATTCAAACGTTTTTAAACCAGAAGTACAGTTTAGAAGCGCTTTAAAATCATCTAAATAAATCATTTATTATTTACCACCTGTTCCGAAAGCAGTTTCGGCACTTTCGTATCGAAAAAAAACCATTATATATCATTCTATCATTCTAATTTTATTTTTTCATTATTTATCAACCGACTTCAAAAAGGGAGGTAATCAATTCGATTCAAATTATCAATCAGACTATTTTATTCAAATTTTAATGCACAAACATTGAAGGCAGTAAACAGTTACAATATTAGCTAGCTACATAAATTCTTTTAGAAAATTGATAAAAGTACAACAATCGGTTTTACGAGCTCAATTATATGACTCCAAATATTTCAATCCCAAGTGAATAAAACAACAAATTCCAAAACACAAACGCCCAAAAACAACATATTAATAACTCCGCCGACAAAGCCGTCTCTCCCGTCGGGAACAAGACTCAAACACACAAACCATTTGCTCTATTTTCATCACAAAGAAATTCGCAACTAAATTTAAATTAGCTCAACAAATATGAATTAGGAAGCGGCGCTGACACGGAAAACGACAAGCCATCGAAATGGGACAGATGGGAAACCCTATACCTATTTGTTTAGGTGGGTGTGTTTATTTGAAGCAAACACTCGAAATGAAATCGAATATCTTATTCTTGTAGATTTTACGCGTTTGATTTTTTTATGTCATCGTCGGCAATGCAGCTGGTGAGTTGCCCGATGGTAAGCGACCAGCACTGTCCATAACTATTTGCAGAGGCTATATCCCTATGCCGATGGATTGCCGACTTTAAAGGGGATGGGATGAAGAAATAATTGACGAGAGGAATAAAAGAACTGGGAGGGGTAAGGAAAAGGATACGGGCCTCCGGCTCCCCCACTCAACGAAACACAGTAGTATGCTACTATTTCATGCCGGTCTTCTGTGGAGGTGTGGTACTCCCCTGGTGTGAGTTGGCACAATTCGTGCTGATCTATAATGGTTTGTTTTTAATTATAATGGTTCTAATTGGCCAAGAAATTGCAATAGGAAGGAGATATCCCTACCGGAACAAAATGCTTCTATATCATCGTTTCGGTGCGACGTGGAAGACAATGTTTTGAAAGCGTTAAATAAATCTTAAGATTCTCATATAAACGTGAACGTTTGTGGGGGATGTTTGACACGATGCAGTCAATTATTACTTTAAGGATTACGAAGGCTTCGCTGTCTGTCTGTCTATCTGTACGTCCGTTGGTCAGTTTGATGCAGGCAATACAAAAAGTAGGGAATAGATATACGAAAAGGCTAAAATGTAAAATGTTTTGTTTTAATAATAATTATATTAAGTAAAAATTATAGGACAAGTTATGGATTTCTTATATAAACAAAACGAGTATTATCAACAGGTGTGCGAGTAATATAGGGTTATTGACCCACGTGAACGTGATTAAATATCTTTATATTCACAGGGAAAATAATCACAAGCATTTGTATTGCTTTGTCCCAGTTTTGACATCAAAGAATTATTAACATTTATTATATCGCATAAAACAGTTGTAAATTTTTTATTTCGTAGAGATTATAGATAAATCCAGATTATTTTTGAACGTAAAGATTTATTTTTAAGAATAACCTGACTGAAATACTTCGCGATCTATTTTCTGTTTCTTCAGGTGTGCAAATTAAAATATGTTTTGATATTTTCTAAGAAATGTATAGACAAGAACATACACCAAAGATGTGTGCCATATTATATGAAAATAGTTTTAAGGCCCAAAAATAGTTTATTTAACTGAAATGATGCTTATTAAATTGCTATCGTCTTAATTTATACAACGCAAAGGTGACTGACTGTTCTGTAAACCACTAGAACGTTCGGGCTGAAATTTCGTTTGCCATTATGATGTAGGAAATGATTTTGATAAACTCTACCCCCAAGGGGACAAAATAGTAAAATAGGGGATGAAAGTTTGCATCGTGAAAATTTATAACAATCTAGCGGTCGAAACGGCGGGCCACAGCGAGTATAACATAAACCTCTATAATTTCTATTGCTATATTTGTCAGAACAATCGCTTCACACGCAAAAACAAACAGTTCACAGCCCAAGTTTTGCCAAGTCGGTTAAAAATATTGCCGCCATAACAATAAATTAGATTTAGGACAGCAATATAACGAATGAGTGCAAAACGGATGGTGTTTTCTGAATATAACAGACGTCGCTTCATTTTATTCCTGCGTGATATATTTTGGTGACATTTCTAGGAATCCGACAATGCTCAAGATATTAATACGAGGACAGATTATAGTTGACTGCGGCTATTTTAATTGAAGCGTTTGATTAAGAGGCTTAGATTAGGCCGTTTATTATTGCATTTTTAAAACGTTTTAATTTATTTAAGTTTGTATTCTGTTATGTGCACTGCCATGATTTTTTAAATCGATAACTCATTTGTATTTTCAAGATAGTCTCATAGGTTTTTTGGTGAAGTATCGGAATAAAGATCGATTCCAAAATAATAATGACCTATAAATAAATTATTATCATACCTAATTGTTTAAGTCCTGATGACTTACATAATAATACCAACAATATACAACAATATCACAGAAGCAAATAATATTGGTACAAGGTCACAAAAGCTTACTAGGTAGGCCCTTTTTATTCTATAGTGGACTATCTTGCATCGGCCCCAGGGGAAGAGCCCGTGGCCGTGTCCCATTCCTACCGATTTATAATGCATCTTTATGTAAATAATTATCTTTTTATTACATAACTGAAGGAATTTAATAAGAATTTTGAGCCATCGTCTCTTGAGAGAAATATTTTTAAGACGACACACAAATCTTCATTTTAAGGCGTGTTTCATGTAATTTTAGTGACAACATTGGTTGAGGAAAGGACATCTTTACTCTACTGACATGATTAATTTTTATATTACACAATTTTGAAAATTATATTTCCTCTAAGCGGAATCCTCTATGATAAAAATAAAAATTGAAATATTGAATAACTGTAAGCACTTTTAAGTCCAAACACTGATGTGTCACTTTTTGGCCGAACCTATACTTTATTTACCTATAACACTTAGTCCTACAAGTTGGAGCAAACGAGCGTATTTTATAATATCCCACAACCAGGTCACCTAAAAAGAACGCTTTTCTAGACATTACGCAATGTAGCTCAAACAGTAAGACTAATGTTCAGCCATTAATAACTCCTAATTAAGTGGGCCAAGCCGCGAAAACGTTCAGTATTTTGGCTCCTATTGTATTATTAATTACTGGACGTTTAAACTATTTGTAAGTGAATAGTTTTTAAATAATGTTGGTCATTTGGTGCATTTGAATTTTATTGAAATGTTTACTATGTTTATTGATTTATGTGTGACAAGAATTACTAATTGTAGTCATATGAAACTGAGAATTTACACTTTTGAGAACTTTCGAAAGAATAGAAAAAAATTGATCAAGAGGCGGGATTCGAACCTGCATTTTTTGCCTAACCGTAGCAACGCCTAGCCTCTCGGCCACCCGTGATCCCGCTATAGTAATCGAATTTCTTCTACTCTTTCGGTTTTATGTGCCTAAGGGACACCCCACGCCATCCATTGATATCATTAATAACCATCACAACCAATACGAAGTATTATTTCAAAGATTACAATGTTGTATCGACGGAACGCGGCCTTTGTTAAATTTAATTTTTAGTTTTATAGCATTAATGAGAAATTTTTAAAGAATAGAAAATTTCATTTGCATTTTGATGCTATAAAACTAAAAATTAAATTATACTTTTTATAACAATTAAAACCATTTTTTTTCCTTTTCCTTTTCCTCACCCTGCTGAGTTTATTCCTTCTTTCCAGCCGTCATTCATTTTTACCAGCTACCACACGCATTACCAGCTCAGTTATCCGCTATGACATGATACAATGAAGAGCATTTGGTTAAAGGAATTTGAACCTTCAACAGAAGTCAACCAAGCCACTATATTGAGATAGATAAGGAAATAGAAATTGTGATTTATTAAGCGGACTAATTGATTCGTTTGCCAAGAACATTGATTGGTAAACAAGGTTACTTACCGAAAGAAATACCAACGTTGAAACGGGTTTATTACATTCGATTTAAGGATGATTTAATTAAAGAAATTTAATTGAAAAAGCAGTGGTAGCTCAGTGGTGAGAACCTCGGACTTCAAAATCGATAAGTCGGGGTTCGAGACCAGGCGAGCGTGCAAGAAATAAATTGATTTTTAATTTTATCTGCACATGTGGATAACATCGCCACTGCTTAAAACGGTGAAGGAAAACATCGTGAGGAAACCGGCATGTCCGAGAATCGAAAAAGTTCGACGACATGTGACATCTGCCAACCCGCACTTGGCCAGCGTGATAGATTACGGCCTGAACCCTCATAGGAGGCCTGTGTCCCAGCAGTGGGAACATATATGGGCTGATGATGATGATGATGATGAATTGAAACCCAAATTTATAGTTAAAATCTAGATATATACTTCAAAACATATGCAAATTTGTAGGCCAAAATGTCATCTCACTTTGTGATATAGTTAGACAGGAATTTAAAAATGCGAAATGTCAGAGAAAATAATACTCACATATCACATGGTTACTTCTTATGTGGTACACTTCATTTAAATAGTCCATTATATATCGCCATACTCAACTAAGGTATAAGCACAAATAATTAGCACAATAAGCAAAAGCAACGCGTTTGAAAATTAGAAAATTCTCGAGCTTATCGTGTGCCAAGCAAAACTAAACCTTATAACACGTTTACCTCTCTCCATTTTGTTTAGGTATGACTTTCACTTTCGGGTGATTTTTCTTTGGACGCACAGCGATCTTATGCTTGGCTGCCGTGGAGTCCAGCAGGACCACGTCCACATCCAGCTCGCTAGCGAGCCGGGACCTGGGGAGATGGGAATGAATGTGAAAACGCCCACGTATTGCTGTGGTTTTGTAGGAAGATTGCTAGAATGTTCTAGAGTGTTCTAGAATGTTCTATAATACGATACTAGTTTTGAGACGATAGGAAAAGACAGTGATAGGTATTGAAATAGAAATATGCTCCTCTAGATGAATGTTTAAGAAAAAATAGATTTATAATGATGTGGTTACTAAGATCTCTTTTGATGGTTTTCTTTTGTGTTTTTAATTATGTCTATATGATTATACAGAATGACTTTTTCTTATTTTGTTAAGGATCTACTGACGAAAAGAAATCAAGCTACGTCGTAGATAGTTGGTCATTGCTACGTAGCTACGAAGCCTTCTACGAAGTATCTCTACTGATCCCACTATTACGTACTTAAGATCTATTCAAAACAAGATAGTGGCTTTATACCTGTCTAGTTTAATTTAATGAGTAATAGTTAACAATTTTTTTGGCATTTTTTATAAATAATAAAATAAACAGTTTCCCAAACAATAAATAATATTAACTTCTATATAAAATTACACAAAAATTATTTAAATCTAGAATATATAATTTAACATTTTAATATTTATAATATTATAAACTTATTTAAAATACTACGAAAGTAATGAAAAGCCAGTAGTAATTTATTAATGTAACTCCAACTCACAGAATCATCGCGTGAGTTTTTAAGAATTTATGGATGTATGTTTGTTACTCTTACACGCGAAGACCATTGAAGGGATTTTGATGATACTTGGCAGTGGTGTAGCTTACGTGCCAGAACAATATACAAGTTGTAGAAATACTTGTTTTTGATTAGCTGCTGCTAGTTCCTATATTATTATGCATTACGAAATATTTTTACGCGTAGTAAAAAATAAAAAAAATACTTTCAAAGTAGTGTTACTCAGTATCTATAATCTTAAGACATTTCAATGGAATTTTCATTGACATAGATCAAGTTCAAACATCGTAATTTTGAACACACAAACCAAATATTTACTTTCACGAGATATTTTCTGAACGTTTTAGTTAGACATTTCAGTTAGACCCGTCAGCGACTTGGTGCTTTCTTTATTTATTTTTGTGTATTCTAATTTGTGTACGATGCATCTTTTTTTAAAGTAAATTTTGATAATTAATAAAAATCAACCGTTATTCCAACTAGACCTTTAGAAGGGCTTTTTAAACATTCATATTACAGCGTATAAGAACTTATAAGATTAAGAAAGCAGTCTATAGAGTTGTCAAGATAGTGTTGAATTATTTTTTTTAAATATAGACGACAAAATATGCAAGTGAACAATTACTGGAGGCAGATAATGTATATTGTATGATATGAAGTACCAATATTAATGTTATTTGCATATGTCTCAATTAAGCTATTATCCGACCTCCTTGGTACAGTGGTTAACGCGTGAACGTAGAACCGAGAGGTCCTGGGTTCAATTCCCGGTGGGGACGCACAAAATAAAAACGGTCTAGCGGGACACAGAAGGCTGATCACCTACTTGTCCCTAAAAGAAAATCGATCAGTGAAACAGATGTACATCATCTGCCTCATACCCCACTACACACGGGGGACACGGGACTTCACTTTTTCAATTAAGCAAAAATGAATTTAACTTGTAATAATAAAAACCCTACTAATATAGATTTATTTTTGAATGAAATTTGGTATAGCAATAGTTTAAGGCCCGAAAAAGGGCATAGGTCACAATTAAGACATGACGGTCGCCTCATCTTTATATAAAATATAAATATTTGTAATGTATATATATCTTGTGGTAATTTAGAAATCCTATTTTGATAAGACTTTATCTCATATCTTACATATCATAACAATCTTGATCCTCTTTAACTAAGGTGTCTAATAAAAATATAGTTTAACAGATAGTTTATGGTATTTTACTCCTTGTCTATGGATGATAATTTAACGTATATCTAAGTATAAATCATAAACCAGCCCATACTTTCCAAATCAATGTAAAATCTAGTCACCGAACAAGTACCGCCTACGAGTATCTATAAATACAGCAATAAATAATAAATGACGCTTGTCACCAAAGCTCCAACAGCGTGAGTGTATCAAGTTGCCATCCATCACTCAGTGTCACGATAGAACACATCAATGTCAGGGACCAAGCCATATCTGCTTACGTGATTGTGTTAAATTTAGCTGTACGATTGAAGTGTGTTCTTTTGTTTGAAATAAAAGACGTTTTAACGGATTTGAAACGCGAGGAACAGAGGTTTCCCCGTGACCACGTCGTGGAATGTCGAGTTAAATAATGTAGAAATTTTAATGTCTAAATGCTGGATTGCATTTTTATTGCATTTTATATTTTTAGCGATATCAAAAAAGAAGCTTCTCAATTCGATATATTTTGCTTACCTCAGAACTTTTCGCAAAAAATTTCTAGATGAACCGATTTTGATAATTTTTATTATTTAAAAGCCGTGCGTGTCTACTGTATCCGCTGGCACTATTTGAAATGGTCTGGGTCTATGTGATGGCAGACTACTAACTCAAAGATTTTACCTCCTATTTCATTTTAATATTACAAGCAATATTATCGTTCAGTTAGCAAAATTATGCGTCGCGAGCGGCGTTCAATCAAAAAAAACTGCCATCCACTAAACATACGACGGGTAATAGTCAACCCTAACATAATATAGTATAACACAATTACTATTTAACATAATATAGTATTTTTTAGTTATTAAAAATGTAGTATTTTCTTGTGTTTGATTTTACGCGAGCATTATACATTTAGAAATTAAAAACTTTTTAACGGATTTTTACAGCGAGCGAGCGATTTTTACACTTTACAGCGAGCGTGGTCAGTCTCCCCGTGACCACGCTCGCTGTAAAGTGTTCGAACCGTCGGGTTAATAATATAATGAATAGATCGCGTTTAAAATCCGTTAATAAGTCTTTAATTTCTAAATAATATAAATCTCTTCAACACACACAACGTGGCCATACATCTGGGTATATCGCCCTAAATGTATCTAAAATTCATCTGTCTCCATCATTATATATAAAGGTACTACCGGTTTTCTTTATACCTTAATGTTATTTTGCCCTTACATAAATGTTTGGATTTCGATTCTGTCCTAAAATCTAATTGTCTACAGCGATGAATTACTGATTCTTAAAAAGTTTGAATGTATAATATAAAATTTAATACGATGAACTACCGGAATTAGTTACATTCAACTATTTTCATAAAATCCTCGAGAAATGCAATTGGCTTTAAATTTAAATGCTAGGTAAACAGGTAATGTAATGCGTATCAAATTGTATAATAGAATTCCAGAGTCCTTTAAAGCTCAAATATACGTTCTTTTAAGTCACAACTGGTAAAAAATGGTTGCCTGTAAATTCGGTGTTACGGGCGAAGATTTTACGTGACAACGTCTTTTTCTCGGTAGAATATTTATTGATATGAATATTATTAAATTGCACAATAGGAACAAGGAATTGAATGAAAATAAGAATTGCACAAATTTTAACCATAGAAGATATATTTTGTTTACTAAAAAGACAGAGACAGACACAAGCACGCGCCGATTCAATGCGCCTAATTCTCTAGTGCTGCGCGCGCGGCGGACCGATCATAGTTCGGTGACTCATCGTAACGTTACCGGGCGTTACACTTTTTCATGAGTGACTCCTAGCCGCAACCTAATTTAAGACGTTGTCACGTCAAAAACACAACAGGTAAAAATGTAAAATGTTCACTTTGTGTTTGACTTTATAAATTCTTCATAATTTAATAAAAAAATAGCGTGAAGTTGTGCGTTCGATATTTGTCTACCAATTCGAGGCCAATGTGTGTCTAACTTTCATCTTTGATTAGTCTTATTAAGACCGTCTTAATAACCAACCTTGTTGCTAACAGATAACATACCTTAGACCATTAATAAGTATTCGAATTATACACGCAGATGTCCATATCGCAAGGTAAACGTTCTGAACTCAACTCGTAAATAAATCACACGTGTAACCGTCATTCAAGCTACTCTCATCTCATCGCCTGCTATTTGAGGCTGCCCCCAAAACATCGTGACGTCAATTGCGGCACAGTTCCACTCCTTGATTTAATTAGCCGGTGTCATTATATCCGTTTTATTGGGAAACATATAAAGCATATGTTTTTACAGTTGCGAAGATGTCGAGTGTGTATTCCCAATGTTTGCTCTGTAATTTTTCGTGAGCTTGATTGGATTTGACTTAAATATTTTTATAATATGGTACACGTGTTTGATAATTTTAGGTTGCCATATGAACATGTTGAGGTTTTATTTCATTTTGTACCTGCTTCATATTAGCTACATTTTTTTTATACATTTTATAATTATTTTTATCGTTTACTTGTGTTTGTTCGAAATGATGATAATTAAATAAACATCTAATATAACTGTGTATCATTAAATCTTTCTGTGATAGTTTCTATGTTAAGTGTTCGAAACGTCAATTTAAATAATATTTTAAATGAATGTGATACATACATTTTATGAGAAGCAAAGAGACAACTGTTTATATTTTAATATAATCTATAAAAATAATTTTTATACTCATTTTCTAAATATAACTAAAAACATTGCAAACAGGAGACTGATTTTTTTTACATTAAATAGTTTCGTATTAATGGAATCGTATGTGTAAATTATATGTATTGTTTGAGGACTATGCTAGCTATCTCACTGGAGCTAGTGATAATGAACTTCAAACCAAAAAGACCATTATGCTCGACTTTAATACCGTTTCCGACAACCGCCATCCATCAAGTTTGAGTACTCGATCAAAGCATTATCCTCAAAGAAACTTTAGTTTCTCAGATAGCAGTTTAATGCAAACCGATTGAACTCATGCTGAGAGATTCTGCGAACGATTGGCGGTAGTCCAAGCCACACTAGTATCTATAGTAACAGAGCTGTCATAAAAGTCACTGATATGATAATAAAGCCTATCTCGTTACAGTACAATAATCCTATCCTACAAATATTATAAATGCGAAAGTTTGTAAGGATGTGTATGTTGCTATTTCACGCAAAAACTACTGAACCGATTGCAATGAAATTTGGTACGTAGACAGCTGGACAACTGGAATAACATATAGGCAACTTTTTATCCCATCCCATCCCAATTTTACGTATAGGCGTAGCGTTGGTTTTCGCTTCATGGGGGCGACTGGAAACACGCTGCCCCTTGGTAGGGTTCAGTACCCAAAACGTTGAACCTTATAACTAGACTCTACCCTAACAATTTACTAACCCGTCTATCTGTCTCTTTATTTATCTGTCTGCCGAAACCCATTCAAATGATTATATCACGATAAATTATTGACTGCAAAATAATTTGCAAAAGACTCTACAATGGTATTTTCGCTTCTTTTCCTTTTTCCATAGATAAGAAATATTGTTTCTAATCTGTGTATCTACACTAATATTATAAAGAGGAAAAATTTGTATTTTTGTTTGTTTGTTTGTAATGGATAAACTCAAAAACTACTGGACCGATTTTAAAAATTGTTTCACCATCATTAAAAAGCTGCTACTTTGTTGAGTGACATAGGCTATATATGTACCACGGGCGAAGCCGGGGTGAACTACTAGTCTATCATATTTAGAGTCAGATATTACATTTCTAGAATTAGTTCATAATGTAAAGTATTTTTTACTGATTTTGAGGGCATTATCAAATTCATTTAATTTAAAAAGCAAGTATATATAGAAGCGAATAAAAAATTACTTCGCTCATAAATCTTTCTTATGGTACCAGGGTACAATTTATAAGCATTTTTGAATCGAATAATATGCCACTTTTTACAAAAATTAAAAGACCAGTTAGATTAGTATTCATTATCATTGTTTATATTTTTGTTTATATTTTTGTTTATTATTAAATCGAAGTCCCATTTCTATAATCCAAAATAGTAGTTTTTCTTGTGAACTTTCACATACTTATACAGAATAATAGATTATTAAAGTCCACTTAGATAATCAACCAATCGTTTGAAATTATAGTAACGAGATAGCTATCCAATGTGCAATAGAGTACTCTAATAATAATACTAGAACTTGTCGCATTTCGATGGCATGATTCCGTCGGGTATTTAGAGCTAATGTTAATAATACCAACAGGTGTCTATTCTGTCGTATCACATAAAATACTTATCCCAACATTAGGGACATTTACTGTTCAATATAAAATTAAGCGATTCAATTAATGCGAGTTTAAAGATCATATCCATTTGGCTGGTGTCACAGCTGTAAAGATTCCTCTTTTATTTTTGAAATGGTTTTTAGTGTATTGTGTAATAATAAGAAATCTAATGAAAATAAATTCTGTGTTTCTTTTATGATTAATTGCGTTTACAAGTCAACCGTTTCGATATTGATGAAATTGAAATTAGTTTGTAAAAACCAAAACATAAAAACATCATTGAATCATAAATACATATACATACAAACATAGGTACAAGACTCATAATAAACCTAACAATTTAATAAGCAAAATATTACGTGCTAAAAGAAAAATCCATATTTTTTATTGTCTTTATTGAATACATCGCTTTGCAATCTTACACATTGGATACACTGTATTCTCTATATAACGAAAATGACGATTATAATTTTAATGATATAATAATGATAATTATCACAATATAAATCGATCACAACAAATACAACAACGAACGTTTTCGTGGCTAAAGCAGGATATTTACAATGACAATGATTCCATCTTCTTCATCCAACAATCTTCGTTTCATTAAACCATCTTGCTTGAAACACATTTTGTAGTACTACTTCAACTAATAGTAATACATTTTGTATGTGGGTACGCTAAACACATAGTCCAAAGACGAGCCTCTGGACTGGAAGAAATGATTGTCGTATCTATAGACACGTCCTCTGTACCTGCATCAATAATTGTTGTCATTACGTCATCTTTCATTATGACAGGATGTGGTAATGATTGCTGATGATGATGACGTTATTTCTATGACAGATGCTGGTTTTTTTATTTGGTATTTTAATGGGATATTAGAATGATGATAATGATTTAGTTTTGTGGTGTAAGCTTTGCCAATGCATTAGTTACACGAGACAGGTAAAGAAAGGTCAATCTTGAAAAAGTTAACGTAAATAAAAAGGTAAACGTGTCCCTTGTAAGTTAGAATAAGCACTTATGTACAAGTATGAAATTTTGGGATTTTTTTATAGTTATCAACAACACCTTTAAAATCAGCTAGAATAAAAAGATAATAATTTAAGATGTTTTTAATTTTGTCTTATATCCAGATGAGGCATATAAACTTCTAAAGCGATCTCCATGATTCCTGAGATAAACTATAATCCATAATTTCCGAAATGTATGTCGCTATAACTCGATGCTTCTTATGAATTAAACGCTGAAGTTGCGCAAGAAAGTGCATCGACCTTTTCTAAATTTACCCCGTATCGCTGTCCAGCGCATTGGAACGACAATAAAACGCATTCCCGCCGTTTTATGTTCATCCTAGTTTTAGAAGTTAAACATTCTTAGATGGTTTTGTGTTCGGTCCCGATTTAAAGTTCAAATGTTTGCGGATATAAAGATAATTAAAATCAACCTAGCATATAAGGTGATATTTTTAATAAAAAATAAAGGGGTTAAATTGTTGGATCACTTGTGAAATAGTGAAAATATTTGTTTAAAATATTTCTTGAAGCGAAATAAAGTTCGCAGCTAAGACCTTTAATTTGTAAGAATTTAAAGTAAATACAGTATCAAAATTCTACCCAAATAAACAGGACAGGTGGTGGTGAGTTAATAAAAACGCGGTTCAACGAATGATGTTTAGGGAAAACCGTAATAAACGTGTCGGACATGACTTAATAATTTATTTTAGTACACGCTGAAAGATTTAACAGTCCAACAAGAGTATCTGGTGGGTTAAATATAAACGCTTCACGAATTAGGGCATGGTGATATTAAATTTAGGCCATGCTGTGTAAAACAGAGACGAGTTTCGTCTGATAAACTTACTTGGAACCGAGGGCGGCTTTGGTGTCAAGAATTTCGACAATATCGCCAGCTTTGACAGAGACTTCGTCATCTGCCGCCGCTGTGTAGTCACTAGACGCCACTACGACGTCGTCTACCTGTAACAAAGATACCATTTGTTGCATATCAAAAGATCATAAATAAAATTAATCTTCTTGTTTATTATATTACATTTTAGTATAATCCTAGCTAGGTAAGAAGAAGATTTCAATCTATAAGTGCAAAAGATTCTACGAGATAACTTGGAATAAAATGGGTGAAGATCATTTAGGTTAAAATTGAGTGTGTCTTGTTTGTGTCTTGTTTAATAAATTACCTTTGGCGGACTTTTGCTACAACTAGACCTAGATCTCGTAGATGATCTAGACGGATATCGTTTATAACTCGGTGTGTTGTCATATGTATTATATCTGCTTCTGTTTTCTTTATCCATATTAACGCCGCTATATCTGCGTCCCCAACCGCCCAATCTTGTTATTATTTGACTGTTACTAATATTGCAATAGCCATTTATGTTTTGTAAATCATCATCTTTCTCATCTGCGATCGGACAGCTGTACATACTGAAGCGATGTGCTATTGGTTTGCTTAAATTAAGAGCCGAAAATACGTGTAATGGTTCGAAATGTCGTATGCCATTTTCATCAAGAACTGAATATGCCACTTCACCCGTCAAAACGGCCCGGCTAGCTTCCCGAGGTACCACTGCTTGCAGGCCTCTCTTCATAATTAACAATGCTCCTGGACATTTTTTACGCTGGAACAGGAATTCTTCCATTGCGAGACTATTCTCCGGTTGAAGTAAACTCAACGGGACGTCATCGGAAGTCATAAGAGGTGATTCTTCGGGTATTATCATAAGTGCAGCACTTTCTCGCACTAATTCCCTCATTTTAGGGTCGGAGCGAGCTAATTCTGGATTTTTTTCTAATTTCTCTAGAGTGGCATGTAAATCGGGTGTTTGTTCAGCTAATTTACGCATCACTGTCAATCTTTTTAGAATGTTCATGCTAGTTTCATCACCCTCAATTTTAGATAAACTAAGTTCATCATTTACTAAAGACAACAAGCTCTTTGCAACATCACTCATTCCTAGAACACGGGCAAGGCCTATTGATTGAAGTATTAATTCTTTTAGATCCTTTTTGTCAGTATTTTGAAGCATATTTTGTAGCTCACCAGCACTTGACTCTTGTACAGCAGATACGATTGCTTTTTGTAAAGATTCTGCAGCATCTTGGTCCGTTTTTATAAAGGAAATTGAATCAGATATACGTCCCAATACGTGTTGAAGTAAATTAGAATCATTTTTAGTTATATTTTTGAACGCCGGCCCTAATACTTCATTTTCACTTTTTAAGAAATCACTAAACTTTTCAATAATTTCAGTTTCAGTCAAGGAATGCTTAGATAATGTACTGTTTACAGCGATTTTTATCAATTCCACTTTTGGTTGTGTGGTATTTTCCAATATTTCTTCGCAAAGAATTCCTTTTTCATCTTCTTTTTGAAGTATGTGGTACATAGCAGTGACGAAATCTTCATCAATAGACTTTCCTAGTATTGTATCAATAGATTTCAAAATATGTTGATATTTCTCTTTCCCATTATTATTATTAATTTCTTCAAATTGTTCAGCTGTAACCAAAGCAGCCAAAACAGCAGCAGCTATTGAATTTTTAATATGTTCTTCGTGTATCTTTTCTTCAGAGACAATTTGCTCACCATTAAGCTTTTCGTGGGATCGACTTTTTTGTAATTTACCAGTTTTATTAAAATTTCTAACGCCATTTTGATTTTGATGAATTTCAGACTTTACGTGACCACTCATTTCAATTATGGACTTAATTACGTCCATTAACTGATTTGCTACTGTATCTTTCAGGCCAAAGTCTGAAACAAATTCTTTTAAAGCTTCAGCGTTTTTTGTTTCATTTAGTATAACATTGATTGCTGGCAATTCGGCTGGAACTTGCCTACCAATTGACATACCAGCTTCAGATAATTGTCTTAACATATTTGTGTCAATAGTTAGTTCTCCTTTAGTCGATGTGGTATCGTTAGGATTAGTTTTAACTTTTAGAAGTTTTAATTCTTCGGGAGTTACTAAGAAACTTTGTACTGAAAATTCTAATCCTTCTTCACCTTCGACAAGATCTGGTGCTACAAATTTTAGACCTTCAGGTGTTTGCACAATCTGCCCAGGCACAAATGTAACACCGTTATCATCTGTTTCAATCACTCTTCCGGGAACAAAACGAGGACCTTCTTCTGTGTCAACTACTTGACCTGGTACAAAACGGGAACCCTCATCTGTAGATATTACTTGTCCAGGTATAAATGTTGGTCCTGCCTTGGTCTCTATTATCTGACCGGGTACAAATCGAGGTCCGTCTATTGTATGAATTGTTTGTCCAGGGACGAATTTTGGTCCACTTTTTGTGTTGACAACTTGACCCGGTACAAATTTAGGGCCATCACTGGTATCAACAACTTGGCCGGGAACAAATTGCTCCCCATTTTCTGTGAAAACTATTTGTCCAGGAACAAATATGCCTTCAACCATTGTTCCGGGCACAAATCGCGATTCACCTGCTTCATTCTTCACAAGGCGTCCAGGTACTATCTTTCCATCGTTTTTAGGTACTCTTGACCCCGGATAGAATTCGATGCCATTAGTTGTTTGTATCATATGACCGAAAACATACAAAGATTCTTCCGATACTGAACAAGTTTTAATATCAATAGGTAGACCCACAGGTGCACTATCAGAAAATTGAACGTCCTCCATAGACTTTGCGACGGAAAATTCCACATGCCCGTTAGCTTGAATTATAGTTGTTCCCGGCACAAACTTTTCCCCGTAAGTAGTTTGCACAATTTGACCTTCAATGAATTTTGGGCCATTTATAGTTTCAACGGTTGTTCCAGGGACAAATTTTAATTCAGAGTTCTCCATTTTAGTGATCCCTGGTACAAAGCATGTTTCACCATTTATAGCAACAGTTTGTCCAGGAATAAACTTAAGACCATTTGGTGTTGCTAAGGTAGCTCCTGGAACAAAGTGTAACTCATCATCTTGATGTACTACCTGGCCTGGTATAAATTGCCATTCATTTTCAATTTTAGCGTTTTGACCGGGTGTAAATATAGTATTCCCGTTTTCAGTAATGGTTTGCCCAGGTATGAATTGTATCCCATCTGGGGTTGAAATAGTTTGGCCAGGTACAAACACTTCATCTGATCCAGTATTTACAACTTTACCTGGAACAAATTTAAATCCGTCTTCTGACAATACTGTCTGTCCTTCAATAAATCGATAAGTGTCGTCTTTATTCTTTACTGTTTGTCCACAAACAAATTGTTCACCATCTGCCGTATTCATAACTTGTCCAGCAAGGAATATAGGTTCATTATTGTTTTCATTTGCCACAATATGTCCTGGAATAAGGCTAGCCCCTAAAGGTGTATTTACACTTAGGCCAGGCACAAAAACTGGTCCTGCTGGTGTTTCAACAGTCTGACCTGGCACGAATACGGGACCTTGCGGAGTGTTTACATGCTGACCTGGCACAAACTTTCTCGCTTTGTTTATATCCAGAGTAAGGCCGGATATCTTGGCGACTTTTTCTCTTTTTCCTTTTTTAATATTTTTAACTATGTCAGGCAGCTCTTCAAAAGTAGGTATCATGTCCATTTTGTTTGTTTGTAACATTTTTTCTGTAACATTTGCTGTATCGATCAATCGCTCAGATGACATTTGCTTTACTGCATTCAGAACTTCTTCTGACGGCCGCGACTTAATCGGCTTTAAAGGATTTACACAAGGAACGTTTTCGAGAGGAATAGACGTTTCACCAATGTTATTATCAGCTTGAAAGATTTCGGCTTCACAGTGGTACGGGGTTATTTTTACAGGCGTAGGTAATGTGGTTACTTTTGGGGTATATTTATTATCACTACTATTTTTATCAATTAAATCACAGTCCCAAGATTCAATAATTGGATGCACTTGATCTTTCCAATCACCACTGCACATAATAATACTAGACTTAGAGCGCATATGCTCAACATCAAAGTTATTATTCGAAAAACTTTTGACATCATGTTTTTCATGTCGTACTTCTAATTTTGCTTTCTTTGCCAAACGATCTTGGCGCAGTTTTTCTTCTTCGATTTCTTGCACTTCAGCCAATTTTTCCTTGTTTTCAAATATTTTTTTCATTGAAGATAGACCAGCCGCTCGCTTCCGTTTTTTCTTTCTTTCTTCTAATTCTTCCATTTCCCTTTGTTTCAATACTTCGGCATTAGGACCTTCTCCTTCAAACATTTCTACGTCCTCCGTAAAATCTTTAAAGTCCATAGAAACACTTCGTCCTTGTTTAGTTTTAATAAGCACTGTATCCGAATCCTTAGCAAGCATAACATCTCTAACATCACCATCACGCACAGCTGCTTCCATACGAGCTGAGAAGACCAGGCTACATCGCCTCTCATCAACTGTATATACATATTTCTTTTCTTCTGTCACTTGCTTCATAGATAACAATTCAATAAGAGCTTTCTGAGCATCCGTTGAGCCATCCAAAACAGGGAATATATATCTATAGTCCGGTATAATATCGTGTTTTCTGTTTCCATAATTAATTTCAGGCGAATAATGATGCGGGCCCAACTCTCCCGAAACATTTGTTATCTTACATTTAGTTTTACTGGATCTCGATATTAATAACACTGGAATGTAATGATGAGAAGGCAGTCCATAAGATTTTCCTGTAATACGACAGCAACGCTTAGCATCAGCTGGTGATATTGGAGCGAGGAGAGGGAAGTAGTTAGGCTTCGGGAGCCCTCTGCTCCTACCGGTTATTCGACAAAACGACATTTTTATTTATTCAAGTCCTCATATTATTTGTATTTGTTTACAAACTCAAAACCGGCTACAAACTATTCAACGAGATACAACAATCGCGATTATTCGCGTTCACGTGTAGGCGTGTGTATTGGGCGGCTGCTGAGAAGCGACTGGCGTACGGAGACGATGCTTAAAGCTCAACGGCGCGCACGCATTGATTTGCACCTTTGCGGAGGCAGACGGTGTGCCGTATATTTGTTCCGGTTAGGAGCTATTTATAAACTATAAGAGGGACGTGTATATTTACAAAGAACACGATTGCATGGAAAAACATTTGAGTGATTCAAGTATTGATTTATATTGCATGTACGTGAATTGCTATATTTAGGGAGAAACGATTGTTATGAAACAGTTACCATATGATATGGACCATATATTGATCTGTACATCATAATTAGTCCTATAGTTTATATTAATGCAAAAAGAGTATTTCATGAAATGCATTAACTATAATTTTAATTACTCTAAGAATTAACTTAAGACTTTATTTAAACAAATTGTAATTATATTTTTTTTTAATAAAATAAAAAATGAGACTGCCGGTTAGTTATTATATATATTGTAAGATAGTGAATTTTATTTATTGGTTTTATTTTTATTTTATTTTATTTTATTTTTCATGAATGTATCATGTATGTATCATTTACTAATGATTGACAAAAATGGCAAAAAATTATTGATATACATAATAAAAGAAGTTCTAGTTAAAATAATTTTAAGTAACATCGCAAATTCCAAATATTTTCCTTTTAAGTTTTAACATACATATAATGAAGGTGTTAATTGTAATCTTAAACAAAGGATGTGCAAAACCGTGAATAAATAAACTCGTAAATTATTTACATTCAACTTCCTGGACGCTTTGTCGCAGTAATGAAGAGGGACGGACATACATGAAAAACAACATCAATTGAATTATGAATGCAATATTTTTGATATTCAAACAAAGGGGTAATAAACTGCTCATTTGATTTAAAACATGCGAAGTGGGATATAAAAACATCTACTGGCAATAATACTTATGAATAAAATTCATTTGTTTAAACAGTTTTTCGTCCTTTTCATGTGCATGTCATTTGGAATCTATAGTAATGTAGCTTTATAGGCTGAAAAAGAGCTTGTTTGTTTGTTTGTTTGAACGGACTAATCTCATTAACTACTGGTCCGATTTGAAAAATTCTAGCGTTAGATAGCCCATTTATTGAGGAAGGCTATAGGCTATATATGTACCACGGGCGAAGTCGGGGCGGACCTAGCGGTCCACCGTTAAAATATAATATAAAAATATTTATATGTCATACAATTTAACTGAATTGAACATAAGGGCTAATGGTTGCCTATTAGTAGTGCCGTTATCATAAAACGACATTTTTCCGACGGCAAAGCTCTGAAGAAAAACATGTATGTATTGAGTAAATTTAAACCCTCTTTTAATTTCATCATAAGCAGGAATAAGTAACATAACATTTATGACTGTGCCAACTGTTGCTTAATCTCGATTTTTTTTGCTGTTATAGCGGTAACAGAAATACGTAATCTTTGAAAATATCCAATTATTACGATTCCTGAAATACAGCCCGGTGACAGACGGCTAGGCAGATAGACGGACGGACGGATGGAGAGATAGAAAAACTCTTAGTAATGGGGTCTCGTTCGCTTCGATTACGCTTCGATTACGCTTCGATTACCAAATCCTAAAACTCAACTTGATAGCGATGTTGTGATGTGTTTCACACACGGTACATGTGGTAAATGTATGAATAATTTACTTTTTTGAAGTTTAAAAGGTTTAGTATGGTATTCTAACATTTTATAATTTAGTAACGATTATGCACTACTTTATTATTATTTTAATACAGAATATGCTCACTTTGAGCAGGTAAAATCGCCAGTATTTAAAAATATAACCATGAAGGTTGAATATACCGCGAAGTTGTCTCGTATGTCACACAATATGACAAGTGTGAGCTTCCGTCGGTCGGTTGACGACCCCGCCAGATGATATTAGCCGTGGAAAACCGGTGAGGAAAGTTGTAACATCTTTTTTTTTGGGAGGTTGGTTCAGTATAGTGTATATAAAATTGGGAACGAATTTAAATCGATCGTAAAATCCGCGATGGTTATTTGATATTCAAACATTACTTTCATGTAGAGTTTTGCAAGAATTGTATAAATTTATTTCCAAGTATTTAAAATCACATAGTAAGTAGAAATAAAACGTAAAATTTCACCATAACAACGATTACATTGAGATATCATAGAATTTAAATTGCGCAATTCGTGTTCATCAAAGGTTACAATTGCACAAAGACAAATTTTTCACAAACATTTTCTAAGAAACCCGTTAAATTCTGCTTTAATCTCAATAACATAAACTAAGGCGACATATAATGTAAACGGTTACTTCCTCTCTATGCTTTTTTACAAAAACATGCTTGTCTATGTTTCGCGAGTGCGAAATTAAATATTATTTAACATGATGTTTAATTATTTATTTAACAACAAACTATATTTATACCCGTTCTTTAGCGTAGAATATTGACCACAGTCGTACCTACTCACGCTTTAAATAAAATATATCGGGAAAACCAGATGTTCAATGCATCTGCCCTGTTCCCTATAAATCTGGGCTCATGATATCGTTAATAAATAATCGATATTATCTCATTAAAACGGTGAGGAAACCGGCATGTCCAAGAATTAAAAGTTCGACGACATTTGACATTTGCCAACCCGCACTTGGCCAGCGTGGTGGATTATGGCCTGAACCGTCATAGAGGCCTGGGTACCAGCGGTGGGAACATATATGGGCTGATGACATTATATGTCATAAGTTAAAAACAACATTATCTTCCAGATCAAGTCAAATTTATCGACATCGAATCAAAATGGCTACAATAAGTTTTTAAATTATCAGCGTCTAAATATAAACAAACAATCATTTAAAAAGTAGGATAGAAAAACTTGGAATTCACGATGACTAGTGTTTTCGGATTCTCTGTAAAACAAGTGTTAAAAGAAAATTTTATAGAATATTTTGTTTGGCTTTTCCTTATGATTCATGCTTAATGACTTTTATGAAAGCTCGAGTTATTGACAACATTGTTAATATTCTGGCAACATATTAATGTGTCACGCTGAGTCTCACAGAGTTTTATCACAGGTCATAATCGTAAACGTCTGTACAGAGTATGATAATTATTCCCCTGTAGTTGTTTATAAAGCCATGCCGTAAAAAAGGTATTTTTTATTTTGGGTGTTCCAAAAATAGCGGGTCTAAATTGGAGCAAAGTTCGACGATGGTCATTTAGACTAAGTACTTCTGTTAGTTTTTGCGCTTTTAACCCCTGCAAAGATCTTAAAATTTTATTGAAATAACATTACTTCATCCGCAAATAAGGACACGTTCGTATGTAGGATATCATTTCAAATTGTACGTGATGTAAATCATCATCAGCCCATATATGTTCCCACTGCTGGGACACAGGCCTCCTATGACGGTTCAGGCCATAATCCACCACGCTGGCCAAGTGCGGGTTAGCAGATGTCACATGTCGTCGAACTTTTGATTCTCGGACATGCCGGTTTCCTCACGATGTTTTCCTTCACCGTTTTAAGCAGTGGTGATGTTATCTACATGCGCAGATAAATTGAAAAGTCAATTTATTTCTTGCACGCTCGCCCGGTCTCGAACCCCGACTTATCGATTTTGAAGTCCGAGGTTCTCACCACTGAGCCACCACTGCACAATGCACTGCACGTGATGTAAATAAAACAGCCAAATTTTTACTTCGTAGCTCCTAACGTTCTAACATTTGTTATGTTTTCAAATATAACAGACATGCAAAAACTTTCCGTCAGCGAAACCACACAACAAAAATTGCGCGGGAGTAATTTTGACAGACGTCAATTAGATTTGGCGGGAAGAACGGTTTCTATGACACTTGCGGTAAAGACACTTTAAAAATATCAAGATGAAAGAAGCAATTCTGAATAAAGGTTGCGTTTGTGCCAATATGTTCTCGTAACCACTTGACTTTGAGCCGTGGGTTAAACTTGACTTGAATGATATTGTAATTGTACAGCTGAGTGCGATAAACTAAAAATTCTATAGATTTTATTTACATTTCCAGGGCTATATAAAGTGTTTGTAGATTATAGATTATTTCCTTAAGGCAATTAAATGTAAAAATGTCATTAAGACATTTTATCATGAAGGCGGACAAGATAAAATTAATAAATGTTCATCTATCACAATATGATAAATACTTATATAAATTTCAAATTTGTTCAAAGCCTGTTATTGAATTGACTTCTAAACATCCTATTAGCTTATAACCGCCAATGTGTGTCATAATAAGTTCTCAACGCGTCTAGAGAAAAGAAATCGAAAAACACTCCTTGCGGCCACACTCGCATTTTTCGAATCATAGTTATTCTAAACTCTTCTTTCAAACAAATTGTCTCATGTATTCGTTCCAATTTCCAAGTTAAATAACGAATGAAGACCACTAAAACCTATGTTTTAAACACGACACGCGAACCAGCACCGCCTCCTACATGTAGCGCCCACAGACATCATGTTATTTCCGAGAATGCTGAATATTTGCACCAGATCTCCGTCTTTAATTGGAACTCGGGCCATTTGTTTCCCATTTTATTTTTGTGTTCAAAATATTGGTCTGCATTTAACATGTTATGGCATCGCTTTAGATTGATTTTGTCATGAGGTATTTTTGCATACTTTAGAATTAAGACGTACGTCCTGATTCAATCTCAAGTCTTTACTTCACTGTAGGTTTACTGATCAAATAAAGTTACAATAATTATCTTTCTCAACTAATGATTTAGGTGTACAAGTACATTTCGAATGTCCTAATTGGATCCTATGATATATTATATAGAACGATCGAAAAAAGTAAAGAAAGAAAATAGCACAATGCGGTAAAATCCAAGTTATTACACGGGAAAGAAGATATCTTATTAATAGTGCTTATCGTCTCGTTCTGTGATTGGAACATGTATTCCCATGTATTGTCCCATTAGTAATAAAACAAGGAGGTGACATGTTTTTTCGTTTACTTGTGCAGTAGCTATAATATATTTTATGAAGATAAAGGATGAAAGATGAAGATAAAGGCTAATCCCAACCAAAATGAGTGTGGTGAAAAGTCATTCAGGAGAACTATTCTTTTATTCTCGTGCGTAGCTTGGTATATTAAAATACCATTGCATCACTGACAACCGCCACAATGTAATGTACTCGCTATAAGGCAAATTAAGAAAGAAATAACCATCTCAATGTTCACGCTCACTTTCCAAGTGTCAATTCACTAAACACATACTGAAGACATACTTTTCCGGCGTTGTGATGTATCGAATGCAACAAGGATTTGGGCGATATCCAAACTAATTATACGCCCGTAACTTATGTTCACGACCGCTGTGCCCGATATATCAAATAGAGATTGTAATCTGTACTTCACTTTCATTGATTGCAGCATTTTAAACTAGAAAAGGTCGCTTTTGCTTTGGCTAAGACAAGGAGTGATGAATATAGCTAAACCAGTAATATAAGCTACGGTAATGTCCTTGGTTAAAATTTATTTATGGACATTTATGAAATAACAATTTTAAATCTGTGTTCTAATTGCTCGACTTTCGAAATTTTAGAGGTTTTTATTTCATCCGACGATCGGGCGGTTAAATCATGTTTCTTTTCTTTCTTTCTTATTGCATATAATTCGCTTATCTAAACCAATACAAAGCTTAAGAGTTTGTTAGTTTTTGAATGCGCTAATCACAGATACTACTGAATCGATATCAATAAATTATTTCACCCGACCACTTCTTTCATCTATCTTCATTGGATATATACGTGATCCCTGTGTGCTATAAGGCTATGGATGTAACACGGGCAAAACTGGGGCGGACGATATATAGAGGAAGAGTGCAAAATGTATTCATACCGTTATATCATAAAATATTACCTACATGAATATGGCAAGAGAAATCGGGCGCGTTCCACAAATGTTATGTTTATCTCTATAATCATTAAATTTCCATTTAATGTTAAATGTTTTATGCAATTGTGGATGCAATTCCAAACTGCTTGATAAATATACGTGGATATGAAGAGAAATGCACTCACATTTATTTAAAAACACGTTTCTCAAGCGTGTCACGTAAAAATATATGTCCTAAAATAATAACGTGCTCAGACAAGCACAACATTGGGCTTCGCTTGGCGTATACTTTACTGAGAGTATAGGATAGAGCAAGAATGTAATGCTTCATATTTATTTATTCCTTTATAGTTTTTATTCTTTCTTCGTAATCGAACCGCATCTCAATAAGAGTAGTAAATATTACAATCGATATAATATAATAGTGATTTATTTTAAGGCGTAAATGTAACTTTGTAAGTGCGCTTGAGGTTAATTTAATTCCTATATATTTGTTCGTTCTATTATGTAGTTGAGAATAATACCGTACAAATAAACTAGCAAGAGCACCTGCAAACCTGTAAGAGGGGTCTCTCTGGAGCGCTTATTTGATCTCTGTAAATGTGAAATGTGAACTGTTAATTAACTTTGAATAAATCAAAACTCTTTATACCATTATTGGACACAATAAAAAGGAAATTAATGACACATTAAACAATGAATAGAAGGCAGTTTTATCGTACAGTGCAGTAGAGACAGTAATCTTTACCAGGCATCCTAAATTATAAGGACAAATTCTGAGTTATGTTAGAACTATCATGGTTCATGAGATATAGGCTGGTGACCGACGGACGGATAGTGAAGTCTTAGTATTAGAGACCCGCTTTCCTCCTTGATTACAGAAAGATGATGATTCAAATTATCTTCATATTCATTTGTTAGTAATTTTGTATTAATCGTTACGGCGAAACGAAAGAATGATGACATCACATCAAATTATTATATATCAACGGATCACAATAAAATACAAACGCACCAGAGCAACATAAACAACGAATAATGTTTCAAACTCAAATCCCGCAGACTAAACAAAAGGTCAGTAAGTTACAAAATATCGGTATTTTCAGCACGAATATTATTAGTTAACTAGTTCAAGGTTCAGAACGGGAATAATAAGAGTTTCTCGGAACCTGGCTAAATGTAACCGCGGCGTATTTATGCAACTATCGGAAAGCTAATAGCATGACTTTGCCAATATCATAGATTTTAAGGTTTGTTTTAACGTGTGTTTTGTTACTTAATAAATGACAGATTAGATTTGAATGAAATTTTGTCGTTTTTATTTTAGAACAGGGCGGGAAACTGAACTTTTCGGTTGGGTCGGCTGACGGTAAGCGACCACTGCAAATGTATTGCCATTTTATAGGAAAGGACAAAGGGGATAAATAAGGGATTGCCACGGGCCTCCTTAGGCTAGAATAACATAAAAGTTAAGGTTTATCGCGCCTACAGATTTTATCACAACTTCTGAAAGTTTGAGACACTACAATAAGCCATTAAGGGGTTAAGGTAGGGTTTAAAACGCTCTAGTTTTAAATGTAAAGATACTAATGATACTACAGCAATGCATGAACATATTATTTAGTAACCTACGGATTTACAAGTATTTAATTAAAATGATTTAGGCACTAGCCGATAAAACAATATAACGTATTTCTTATTTTATGAGTACAAAAAACGTTATAGTAGATATACAATACAAAATCAGTTAAAAGAAAAATAAATGAACAATTCCGAATTTCAGCTTATTTTAGCTCACACCTCAACAGTTGTAACAATAATTCGCAACAAAGCGCATTTCGGCGTGATGTTGTTTATTTGCTGAATTTGAAATTCAAAGTCGAGACGATCAGAGAGGCACGGAAATGTTTTGATAATTATGTATTTATTCATTTTGTAACCGTGCGTGCATGTGGAATTAAGAATGAATATAACAAAGGTCTTTTTTAGGTCTTTATATTTACTAGTTAAAGCTCCGCCTTAAATGTTTTTTATTTATGGTTGTGCGAGCAACCGAGCTGGTGATTCGCCTAAGCAATCACCTCCGCCCATAATTAAATGCAAAGGTATTTTAACAGACTGATGTAGAGGAAAAAAAATATTGTTTTAACACTATCTTACTTCCACAACAAGAGTAAATTAATAGTTTTACTGACAAAACATTAATAAAACGCATGTAAGATATCCCGATTACAACACAGATTCATGCAATAGAAATAGATCTCATTACCCAGCGTTTAACCAGCCCCAACAACTAAAATATTTCGCAACCGTAGTTTATCGTATTTTAAGCGTTCAAAGTTCCTCAGCGAATAGCCATTAAATCGTTCACGAGTCTCTCACTGGGTTCATAAAGAAAACCGCGGGAATGCGTGTGTCTAGAAATAGATAAATGTGCCATTATTTAGACGCTACCCACGTGAGGTAAACGCGTGCATATTGAATAATTTCGTAATCCCATCGCTAATACTAAAATCTCCTAGTGCCCATTTAAGATTCTTAATTATTGTTTTATATTTATTGCTATTGAGTAAGCTTACGTATTTGTAGCTATACAAATTTGCCTTAAATAGGGTACTCTCTTTATTCCATTAAAATTAAAATTAATTTATAATTTTCTTAGAGATATAATAATCTGCCTCGTGCTTTGCAAAGATAGACAGGATTCAAGGGTAAATTTCATTAATGAATTTCAGACCTCGCCCGATTTATTTGGTTTTCTCTATTTATTTATTTTTAAATTATATTTAAATATCAAGAAACCTTCATAACGTGAAGACTTATCACGCAGAAGATAGTAACTGTTGCATTTATAAAATTTCTCAGATTTTATACTATCCTCTATCTCATCAGGTATTCCACCAATGTCTCAATGAGTCAGGGACGTCGTATCTAGATATTTAAAAAAAACAAGATAAAGTCCATTTGTCACTTTAATATAAAGGACAAGCGATATCCCAAATACCTCCAATACATTTGTTCGTCAAAGCAACCTTATTTTAAATGGGCACAAAACCTGAATGCAACTACAAAGACACAAAAATGATTTAAACGTTTCAATATGAAACTACGCGAATGGAATTCAGTTCGCTAAACCCATTATAAGATGATAAGTGGTGTTAAATCAGCAAAATTTCGTATTTACGATGCAAACCAATAAAAATGGCTGTAACATAAATAAAATTCCGTGGAAACACCTTGGGTGTTTTCATGAGATAAAAAGTTTTACAGTCCCAGTTAATAACGAATGAGCATTTTATAAGTGTGGTATTCCCATTTGTTATTTTTTATGTTGAACCAGTTACAAAGATTCTAGGAAAATCTAGTGTCGTGTTGATCGCAAACTATGATGTTTTGATGACAAAAGTAATTCATTTCTACGATTATATTATTTGGGTGTACATAAATCAACCCATCTTAATTTTCAGAATTGACTAGATGTTTTTGGTCCGAGCAGGTAACATTTTATCTTGTGGTATATATGGATTTGCCTGGCTTCTATTTCATTCGAGTTATTGGCAAATGCCTTCCAATAAAAATTGGTATTAAAATACGAGCGATAGAACAGGTTTGTTCTAGTTAGTTCGATTAATTACTGGTCTACGTTTGTAAGTTTCCAAACAACAATACCTGCCCTACTAACTACTAATAATGTTCATGTAACTAAATCTTTATACCTATTCACGTGCACTACGTAGCGTTACAATTATAACCACCGGCGTGTTTAACAAAGACGCAATTCCGCCTACAATGCATCCAGTCGAATCAAACAAAACAGAATTAGCATTCATCTGTCAATCACGTTGACATATTGTCAAGCGTGTCGCGGTCAGCTGTCAAGTTAGCCAGCCAATTATCCGCCTAATCACTTGGTAATAAATGTGCAATTAGCGTACATGAACAGTTAGGTGGAAAGACGGAAATAAGTGTTGTAGAAATAGATGAAGCGTCTAGAGACATTGTTGGTAACTTGGAGTTTGGGGTTCTTAGTTATATTATGTTCATGGTTTTAATAATAAGATATCTAATAGGATATGTTTTTATTATTGGAACAGTCCTGAAAGACTAGCTTATAAAGGTATAAGAAAAGAATGACAAAATTAAGAATAACAAAATTTATTGTGGGAGTCGAGCATGCTTCGGCACGAATTGGGCCAGCTCGCACCAGGGAAGCATCACTTCCCCACAGAAAACCGGCATGAAATAATAGCTTGCTATTGTGTTTCGTACAGTGAGTGGGGGAGCCGGAGGCGTATTTCCTTCTCCCAGCCCTTCCCAGTCCATTCCTTCTATCCCGTCATCAATCCTTTCCTTATCCCATATCCCTTAAAATCGGGCAGCACATTCTCAGAGGTTTCTTCTTTTTCCTTCATTCTTAGGCCTTTGCGAATGTTCATGGGCGGTGGTGATCGTTTACCATCAGGCGAACCATCAGCTCAGTTGCCCGCTATGATGTTAAAAAAAATTAAGAGGTGTATGAGATTTAGAAGTTTCGAGTTATTACAACCGGAGCTATCTATAGGGTGTAGACTAACGCCATCTATTACTAGCTAACGGTAGCAAGCAGAAAGCACAACAAATGGTTTGAGTTCGTGTGTGACCACGTGTAACTGACATCAATACATACAACCACTTTCCCATTGAAACGAATAGATGGCGTTGAAATGGAAACTAAACCACTAGAGGGCGCTGTATTAAAAATGAAAATGAGACTATTATTAGCAGCGTAAATAGCTAAGATGAGAACGGATTTAGATAATGATTTGGCAATCAGAGAACATTGAACGCATGAATTATAAATGGAATAACATGAGTAACAAAATGTTTATGTTGTGCCGAGGGATTTATTGAATCCGATACGTGTTTTATAGTGTTCAAATTGTATGCAGCGATCAATTTACAGGTGAATAAGGCCAACGTGGGCGATCCGTATATTTAAGGATACATTTTAATATGAAACCGCTTAAAAACCTATCATTCTCTACACTATAGTCCGCTCATATTAAACCTCACTGTACAGACAGATGTTCCATAAGAGTAACGATCATAATTTACCACACTACCCAAGGTGCCCACTATTGGGCTAGGCCAGTTCAGTTGTAAAAGTTTTTGGAAGTCTCAACCACTGAGCACAGTGTTGGTGCTATACTCCTTCTCTTCCAACTTCTTCACAACCAACACATTAATTTCAGTTTCTATTCTTTTAATCTATCTAGCAAGATAAACTTAGTACATTTTGTTGTCTTTGCTTAATCCTAAATTTGTATAGCATGGAGTTTAACGATGTTCATAAAAAATATATGAGTGTTTGAGAGTATTCTGGTCATAAAACATAAAGCGAATCTGCCAAATATTAAAAATGATTCATCTATTTTATTATTTAATAACTAGATTTACACCAGTTTTTCAGTCGCAAAAATAAGTGCAGTTGCACGCTCACGAGAGTCTCTTACAGTAGTATTTGAAAAACAAGGGTTATTTTATCCTAGGTCTTAATTTAAACGTTATGCTCGAATCATCCATCCCTTATACGACTATACAATATAATGATACAGTTAAGTCAAATTACATACAAATGCTGCTATACCCAGTAAATATTTTAACAAACAACCAAGCTGCTTTCAAATTGTCAGAAATAGACCAAATTTATTTGGGATTACACGAAAAGCACCAGCTTTCTATTGAAAAAAGAATCATAAAAATCGGTTAACCGAGTAATAAGTTATGAAGTATCAAACATATATAATACAGTTAAATTGAGAACCTCCCCCTTTTTGAAGTCGATTGAAAAATCACAAGATACCAAATCGAGCACTCACTTCCATAATGATCCTGAGGGTCTCCGCCCTCGCCTCGCGCTCGCTGAGCCGCCGCCGCGCGCGCGCCGCCCCGCACACACACTCCCGGCTCAACCACTCCCCGAATTCTGGAGCACATTGCACCACATTGCACCACGGGTCGAGGAAGGTGTACAAAGCAAGCAAAGTTGGAAGAGGGACAAGCAAAAAATAAAATGACCAGCCAATTAGACGCGATGCACAGCGGGTCAACGAGTATGGGGAAGGAAGCAAAGCTGAAGCATGGACAAGGGAAAGCGAGATAGCATAGCAGTAAGCAAGCAAAGTCAAAAGGTGAATGTGGCCCGTTACCGAGTTCTGCGTAATGTTACTAGTAAGAGATGATGATCACGCGAAGCAAAAGCAGTAGCAGTAAGTGCAGTAGTTCAAGCAGAAGTATGTCATGCATTGCATTTAGTTATGAATTATGACTAGATTATTTAATAGTATAATAGGCAGGTAAATCAACCGCAAGTTCGTTCCCGATGAAGACTTGAATCAAGAAACGTGATTTAATCTATCACATAGATGTTAATGTGCTTTTTAATTTAAATTTGTAATGACCTGTACAGATACCAATGAGGAAACTGTTCCTAATTTTTAGGTTTATAGTCCAATTGGATGAAGTGAAAAAATCATAAGACGCGCAACTGTTGCTGCATATAATACGAGATATAGGAATTACGTTTCACGCATACGAAATTCTAAAAGGAGAACCGTTTGACATTGGCACTTCGGTCAACGATGGTTAAGTATTCAAATATCTTTGAGCTCGCTAATGAACTGAAATTTATATTATTGTTAGTAGCGACGCGAGTTGGCTTTTGAATTTAATTTGGTATTCAGGGGTGAATTTTGTAATGTCACCTGCATGGAAAGGACTCTTAATATCGTAGATACAATATTTTAGTCGGTTCGACTCCAAGTGTGCGATAAATAACTTTTCAGATTATTTGATGCATTCAATTATTCTGAAAGTTTTATTTCTATACAAATATAATGAAATATTTATTTGACTTAAATTTCTATCTTACAGTATTCAGAGTAATTTCCCTTCAGGTGGCATTACAAAATTCTACTATTAGAAATATGTCTTATGCAAATGGTCTGATATAAATCAATGTTAGTAAGGAATAGCACACATGAAAAGTAGGAATACATGAATTAATTAGCAGCGGATCACACTTCAAACCAACATCGGACCTGTATGGAAGTAGGGAATGGTAAGAGGATAGGAAAGTGTGTTACAGTAAGTATTGTAGAAAGTACAGTGTAAGTATCTAATCTACTTCGGCGTTACACAAGGTCATTTCTATATAATTCTACTGTAACGTAAAGAACCTGATGATGCTCCAATCTGACGGAATGTTTAGTGTTTCGTGCCTTTAAGTTATCACTTTAGTAAATAATACAACTTAAGATATGTATCAAAAGATAGAAATTGTTGGCATTAACACAAGATAGTTTTTTCCGTCAGATTTCGAATCATCTTCATATTTTCATCGGGTGTTTATAATTTTCCTTTCTCGGTAGAGGAAATAATACTGTTACAACATCGATTCTAATAAAGCGTCTGTTCGTGTGTGTTGGTGTATCGTGCTATTATACCTGTGTGTTATACGTGTATTAACAGCGTTCTACTCTATATTATGAACTAATCCAATGCGTCAAGTTTATTTTTCTTAAAACTTTCTTTTATATCTAATTATTAACGAATTAGTTGTTATGATGAGAAATTTTGAACAAGACGTTATATTTTTATGAATAGTTTTTGATAACAATTACTAAATTTTGTAAATTTAACTATGAATCTATTGAAGATCCTTTAAATCGATTAATACAATATTCTTTTGCGGTTAAATGTCTATAAGCACATGGAAAGGTTCCGTTAAGAAAATCGTTGTTTTACTTTAACCAAAATTTTACTAGTAGTAGCTCTACAAAGCAGTTATTAAGTTCCGTATTGCCAACTACGCATCTACTTCGACAATAAACAGTGATTCTCTATTTATATCGCTTTTCATTTCACTTTCATCCTCTATTTCTGTAATTTATAATTTTATTTAGTCATAGAATCAATAATCATAAAGAGAATCACAGTTTATTATACTTTTCACAGTATCATATTGATTGTATTTGACTGACCTATCGCTTCATTGGTCAGGATGTCACGTGTGACTAACAGTTTGTTTGGATCCATATTTATTTATTCTAAATGCAATATATGACTTCGTTTGATATGTATCGTCTTTTTAACTAAATATCAATAGTATTGTAAATATTATTTCTATATCACTGGCAAGAATTCGTGCTGTAAATTTTTATAATAAAATAAAACATTTTCGTAGATTATTGTGTATTTCTTGCTCATATGGAAGTAATTTGGAACTTTTACATTTTTTTGTTAATCAAGTAATACACTCGTTATTCCATTCGTAGGAAGAAGAAATATAAAATGATGATGAACAACAACCAGTCATTGTAACCAAGCTGGAATTATTCTAATTTTAATAACAACAGACCTAATAAAGACGTAGGTATAACACTAAACGTAAATACCATGAAGCCGCAAGCTTCATACCTGACCAAAAATATAATTTTGGCTTGCATTCGGTATTTATGCGGGAATTATTTGTATTTACCTCGGAGATTGATTACGCGATGAGCATTCGGTTGCAGCGGATACACGAGTCTGCCAAGTGAGTCATGCCAAATAGCCTAATACTTTAACTCCATAATTATGGACATATCGAGCCAACAAGATGGGATTAAAATTCCAATCGAAATCGTGAAATAAACGCGGGCATAACAAATGTTAAATGGAATCATTATTACGGATTGAAGAAATCGATAAGATAACCCTAGATTAAGAGAACTAATCAAATAATCTGTAATATCCAACATCGAAACTCATGAATAATTCATAAGGTTGAAGATGAATAAAGCAAAAATTTAAAGGTAATGAGCATAGTACTGACGGAGTAAAAATTAATTAGTACTAGACGACAAATTTATCAATTACTATTCATCATAGAGCCATTGAAATTCAAGTAAGCAATCGGTACAAGGGTACCGAGAAATCGTAACAAGGAATCGTGAAAAGAATCGATGAATCCAACAAAAGACTTCAATGAATCTATAAACTCATAGCGAGTAAGGATAGAATAAGGTGAAGGCAAACATAAATGCAGAAAGGAGAAATAAAACATTTTTTTGATTTAGGAAACCTCTTGAAGTGTTTCTATCAAAATTTTACAAGAAGC
Organism: Zerene cesonia; assembly: GCF_012273895.1. Taxonomy (NCBI): domain Eukaryota; kingdom Metazoa; phylum Arthropoda; class Insecta; order Lepidoptera; family Pieridae; genus Zerene; species Zerene cesonia. The sequence goes on along the minus strand of NC_052111.1, from coordinate 8,725,732 downwards.
AATAAAGATGCTAAAAACCAATAATAATTTAGAAATCAAAGACGAATTTAGACTCGAGTCAAATTAAACACAAGAAAATTCTAACCAAGCACAAGCAGGAACAGCATAATTCTAGTTGGACGTTATTATAGCTCGTCATTCATCGGAACAGCGTCACGGTGAAAAGTATTTCACGGGCATTGCCGTAGGTGGCGACAGATGCATCACGCTACGCGACAACTACGCAAAAGACACTTTGTACTGCAAAAACGTCGTGTTGCAAACGAATATTGTTATTTGAAGTTCGTATTTATAACTGTGGTAACACTTTTTCAATAAAAATAACGGCTTATTAACCGATTTCAGAAAAACTAGGTTCTCAATTTGACTCTACTCAAGACGACTTTCGATTCGTGTTTGTTGTAAGAGAATAAAAACAGTCTTCCACTTTTAATAAATTTTTCTTTTTACTGGGTGAACCGATTTTGATGATTTTTTATTATTTAAATGCTGAAGCCTACCGAGTTGTTCCATTTATACTTGGTCAAGTTCTGACAATTTGAAGGCGGTTTAATTTTATGTTAAAAATGATTAATTTAGGGTTAATTATATATTAAATCGTGTATTAAGGCAATAACTTTTAGTTGAAACATGCTTCAATAATTTCAATAATGCCATTTTAACTGTCATGGTCCTAATTCCATCAATTCAAGCCAAATTCAACGACCCTGAAAATGGGTCGGCTTAAATTTTAATTTAACGCAATTTTACTCCCTTTATTTAATTAGAGCGTAACTCTTACAATCGTCATCGTAGCGAAATGCTCTGTTATAAGTGTTGACACACGTGTCTAAAATTAATCCCGAGCTTTATAAAACCAACGACCACTGAATTTATTATACTCAATGAGCTGCTCCATCTCAAAAGCTGTTTGAAATACCTCGGAACAGATACAGAATGTTAGAAACGTTTCGTATCTATTTCGATACGACTTTGACCTAAAACTAATAAAATTTTAAAGGACAAGGACGAGTTTTAAAATGAAGAATAAATGTTTTAACAAATTGTCAGAACTAGACCGAATTTAAATGGGCCCACACGGAACGTACCAGGTTTTAAATAAATTAAAAAAATCATCAAAATCGGTTCACCCAATCGAAAGTTCTGAGGTAAAAATAATAAAAATCTACATTCGAATCGAGAACCTCCTTATTTCGAAGTTGGTTGTAAAACCTCATCTAGTTAAATAATTATCAACAACATTCAACATCAAATTCCGCCTTCCAATTTTAAATCTGTTTGTTTATCTGTTTGTTCAATATCGCTCAAGATCTATTACAACCCATTTACTGAAAACTGAGATTCTAATTACGACTATACTGATTTTTACTCAACGTAAGTAAAACCATTTCGACTGAAGAACTATCGATTAAAACAACCATCCTTAAATCCAATCCTCCTTTTGAAGCTATATACACAGAAAAAACTTAGAGCAGCTCCAATTGTTATCGGAGATTTTTATAATAACAGACATAATACAACTCAAACAGTATGAGCACTTACAGAAAAATGTTTGGAAAACATTATATTAATTGTGTAAATAATCTATCGAGATTAAAGCTTAGTTAAATCAAAAGAAGATACCGTTCAATCATAATTCGGGCTAAGAAGATACTATTCTAGGCAAAAATAAGAATCTTGGTCACACAAGGTTACCAGAAAGTATGGCGGATGCTGAAAAATTTTAGAGACGGAACGCACTGAAATGACATCCGGTACATGTGCTATTTTCGTGATTTATCATCCGATAATTATTTCATATTCAGAACTTTGAAGTGTGATCAAAACACGGAATACATACTGTATGGTTTTGATACATAAATCAAAAAGAAAATTAACACGATTAGTCCAAAATATTTTCTAATTTTATCATTAATTTATTTATTCCCAAGGGTTTAATTTAATATCAAAATATCAATCTAATATTTCAATCAAAATATTTACAATTTTTAATTGTAATTTTATGTATTCTTACATAAAATTTAAAACATTTAGAATTTAACCTAATTTTTACAATTGAAGATCAAATCTTTTCAAAAACTGATACCCAGCACAGTATCAGATATAAATACCCGATACAACCTAGCGAGGAATTCTATCACAATCAATCGACAGCTGAAGTCAAGACCAAAATGTCAACTGTTGACTTTTAGTACATATTAACCATGATTCACGAGCGCAATAAACAGCTTACAGTTATCATAAAATAATACACCTGTAGAAGCAATTTATCACCTACATGTTCCACATAATTAGGTCAAATGAAATAATAGAATACAATTTTCAAGTAGAGGACTCATTAGAGAAAAATATTCCTTAGCAATGGCAGGAAATTTCAGCAATCAGCTGCTTTCCTTCTTCGTTGAAATAATTATCATAAACAACAACTAGATGCTCGAAATACATTTCACAGATTGAATGAGTTTATTAATAGTTTACGTGCACAATCTAAAAGCAACTCAAACCCACGATTACGTTTAAAATGTTGCATTTACAACGTTACTCCAAGCACTGACGTTATTGAATAATGGTCCTTACAACAAAATCGCACAGACGAAATTAGCTGAAGGAATAGCAAAAAAAGCGACTATGTAAAACAATTTTCATTATAACAGTCGTAAAAATAGACAATGAAATTCAAATTACAAGCTTGGGACAATGAATCACTGAAAAAACCTTTGTAATAGACGTTGAAATAACAGATAATATATTTTTCGGTACCCAAATGTCAGAGCAAACCGACTTGTTAACAGAGTCGACAAGTTTGCTAAATCATATCACGCTATTTTAGGCCTAAAGTTTAGGCGTGTAGAGTCGAAATTCCTTTAATGCAGCTTGAAAAAAAAGCTCATCAACAAAGTTACTAGGTGCATTTCTAATTACTCTTATCACTCGGTGATAGAAGATATTTTTGAACAACGGAAGAGAGGCAGTTTGTACATAGCAGAGCAGCTAGACCGATCTAAATTTGTCTACGTCTTTGGCACGGCACTGGGGCAAGGACGCTTAGCGCCCATGCAGATTGATTGACCGATTAATCTCAGCTAAAGAGAAGATAAGACCCAAGCATCTATTGGAATAATCCAATGAGTAAAAAAGGATTAGGGGAAACCAGAAAGTGCTTTATTTTTAGGCTGAAGAAAAGGAATGCCGTGTGTCGTCTTATCGGAAAAACATTAGGCATTTAACTAAGGTCTCACTGGGTGATATTTTTCTATTTAATGATGCTCCAATTGAAATTCCTTTGATTCTAATGAAATGTTTATAGTTTTTATGCTGGTTTAATGAATACTGTTAAATAAATTATGTTATGATCAGAGTTTTGGTTCATAGGGAAAAACTTATGAATTTGGTCATCATTCCAAATATTTTATTAATGTGTCTCATACAAACGACTACTAAATCCATCTGATAAGAAATATAATAACGACTCCGTCGGCCAGATGTAACGAATTTTACGACATAAAGCCTAGAGTTTATAAGACCTATATATAAAAGAAGATCTCGTATGCCAAACTATAAATCTTAGATAACGACAGACGACATTAACTCTTGCGGTAGATAAAGAGTTAAATTAATTTAAAGGGTTTCTTGTGCCCTCATAACATTTTCTACATTTACATAGCAATTATTTGAGAAAATTATCAATTCTTGCTTTGTTAAGTTCGTGCAATATTCCCAAATCTAACTTTTACAGTATTTTCATTTTACACATTACTAACTGTATAATTTTCATCTACGCTACTTTACTCTATTTTAAAATCAACTTTAACCGAATTTGTTAAATCTTCATCAACAACTTATATTCCCGTGTGTATCGTAAACTTTCACATGAACGCATCCACTGTGTCCATGTGCGTATGTATCGTGTGCACTCGCGATGTAAACACTGTCACGTGTGGGGTGGGGGGTGACCAGGGGGGTGAACTGTTACGGCTATATTCGATTATATTACGAGTTTCGTTTTGCGCAGCGCGCGTCCGTCGCTCTCCGTGACACCACTATAACTGTCCTCGTGAGCGAATGCCGATTGATTTGTGATTGATCGCATTTCGGGATCTTTTATTCGATAAATAATCAAATTTACTGGTGTGTTCTTGTGTCTGAATTTATGTGTGTATTTATTTGTGAGGCGTGAAAAGATTTTTTGCATATTATTGTCTTGTTTGGACACGTAAAACTACAGTCTGCATATAATTATGCCAATTTTAAAGTATTCGAAGCAATATATAACTGTAGTTTAAAGGCTGAAATATAAAAAAATATACGTAATGTTATCAAATTGAAATGGATATTTTTGAGGAATTTTAATTTTTTTTTTATACGTTCTACAACTTATCCTTGATTTAATGCCTTGTAAATAATGCTATTTGGATGACCGTAAACACGATAATGCAGGCAAGATGCCATTGGGAATGCTGATCTCTAAGCTTCACGATGTGCATTTTCTAGGTCGCAATGTTTATAAGAATTCCTGTGTGCATAAAAATATACTCAGTACCTATGTCATTGAATACATATTTTCTCGGGTAGTATGGAGAAATTCTTTTGAAGAATAGTGTAATTTTATAGGGTAGATTTGCTCTTTAACCAAATATTGTTAGTTTTTTAAATACACATATTTTAAAATAGTGTAATTTTATAGGGTAGATTTGCTCTTTAACCAAATATTGTTAGTTTTTTAAATACACATATTTTAATGTGTCTCAGACAGCAGATTTGATCTTTAGGCTAAGTCGTGCATACGTGTGAAATAATTCGTGAACTGACCAGCACTTTTAGGAGAGCATTTATGTGGTCAAACTTGGCTCAAACAAACTTTCATTTCTTTGAATTGATTTATTTTACTGTGACTTGCAACAAGCTCCTCTACAATTTAATTACTTTGAATCTAAAGTAGTGAAGTGTTTGTAGTCTCTTACTCTTTCGTATCGACTCGCATAAGCTCAGCGAACTACACTGCTGTATCTAGTTGTTTTAGCATCTCACTCCCCCTTACCTCCCTACCAACTGGACCAAGCGCTGGTGCTTCTGTACCTTTCCTGTTGGTCTAGCACCTCACTCTCCCCTTACCTCCCCACCAAGTGGACCAAGCGCTGGTGCTTCTGTACCTTTCCTGTTGGTCTAGCACCTCACTCTCCCCTTACCTCCCCACCAAGTGGACCAAGCACTGGTGCTTCAGCGAGTTGCCCTGTTGTTCTAGCACCCCACCCCCCCTTCTTACCTCCCCAGCAACCGGTCCAAGCGCTGGCTGACCGGCTGAGCGGGCAGCTGAAGGCAGCTAGGCGCAGGCGGGGCGCGGCAGGCGGGCCCGGAGCGCGGCCAGCCCGCGCAGGCGCACGGCGAGGCGGCCGCACACGCGCCCCCGCGCCGCCCCCCGCGCCCCCCGCGCCGCCCGCACCGGCACCACCTCCGTGTGCGAGTCGCCGCCGCCGCGCAGCGCCTCGCCCAGCCACAGCCGCCCGTACCTGCGCCACGAGCTCGGCTATTGGTGCGGTAGGAGCTGTGTTGTGCTGGAGTTGTAATGATGATTCTATTGCAGTAGCTGGGCTTAGGTACAGTTGCTGGGCTATTGGCGGAGTTGGGTCGAATAGTATTGTATTGGTGTATTGAGAGTTTCCATTGTGTATACATGAGGAAAATGTAATTGAAATCTGATGAATGTCACAAAAAAATAGTATATTACCGTTTAACAAATCCCAAAGGTATCGTATCACCATGATAAAACAATGTTATGACGATTTAAGTAAGAAAAATCTAATTGATTAAAGCACATTTCACCCATAACCACCACCATCAAAGCACTTGGCACACACGGCAGACCCACCCGATGTCCTCGCAAGCGTCCAGGCCGAGAGGGTCTTCGGGCGGCTCGCTGACGACGGAGAAGACGATGCAGTGCTGGGAGCCCGCCCCCTGCACCCCCTCCGCCCCCTCCGCCCCGGTCGCGCGCCGCCGCGACATCGCGCTGAGCACCCCCACATCGCACTCGTTGATCACGAACGCTGTTACCATTCCATACCCAAATAACTATTAAAATGAAAGTATTTACTCTCACATTGGCATCTCATGTTACGATGAAGGTATTTACTTTCATCTTGATAATTATGAAATTCTTGCCCACACACCAAATGTCAATGAAAATCGAGTAAAGGTACAGCCAAATGTCATAGTAACTCTAAAATCTAATGAGGAAACAGAACACTGCGTAAGAGTCCGTACTATTTACAAAAAATTGAATTTAGGCTATATATATTCCCATAGGGGTAAAATGTGATAACTAATAAACAAATGAAAAGAAGATGTGTGTCCTTTATCCATAGTTATTACTAGTGTATCGCAGTTCCCTTATGGAACGTTTCTTCATATATTCTTAAGCCTCGCTAGACCAAATCTCTACTGGTCCAATGAGAAATTCAAATATTGAGAAAATCTCAAAGCTAACATCAGACACGCTTCAGAAGTCTCCGAATCATCAGCACTTACATTTCGTAAAATTAAAATGGCACTTGTCCATAAAATTCTTCGGTTTGGGAAAACTGCAAGGCGTTTCCAGCTCCGCCCCGCGCTTGCCCAAGAAACTGTAGGCTACGTACAGCCGCTTCACCTTGGGGTCGCTCATGGCTTGGCACTCCTCGTTCAGAGCCAGCCAGAGGATCGTAATCTCTAGCGTTTGACTCTTGTCGTCTGATAATTTAGCCTGTGGGGGAAATGGGTAGGATTTTCTCCTTACTTACTTTTACTATACAGGCAAAGAAGATTCGTAAGGTGTTTATATTTTAAATTATTTTCCTTAAATCCGCTCAGAAAATTTAAATGAGACCACATGGGAGACCACCAGCGTTCAAATAAAAAAAAGAATCCTGAAAATCGGTTCACCTAGTCGTAAGTTATAAGGCAACAATTACAATAAAATACAGTAGAGTTGATAACGTACTCCTTTCTTGAAATCGGCTGATGGTTTACGTTTAGAAAGCAGATTTATTGTTATTTTTTACAGTATTCACTACTATACACTAATGTGTATCATTATAAACATTACACCTACCAAAGAATAATATTCGACAGAGGCAATTTATTATAAACATAATAACAAAGCACAGGGCAAACCGCATAACATAACAGTACCTTGGGCAATCCCTTTTTTATTTTTTTAGATATTGTTAAACCGCAAAAACACATGTTATTTTTACGAAAACTCACCGTATCCTCGAGTGTGGTTCGGCGCGGTGCTTTCGGCAAAATGGTGACTGATTTTTTGCGGGATGTCTCCGTTTGTTTAAGCGCACCTTTTGAACAAACTTTTTACTAAGTCTATAATAATATATTTATGTATTGATTAGGATAAACGCCCAATATAATAAATAGTTCTCAATGTTAAGTGTAATATATTTTGAATTAAAGTCATCTAGGGATCACGGGTGGCCGAGAGGCTAGGCGTTATTAGGGTTTGGCAAAAAAATGCGGGTTCGAATCCCGCCTCGTGATAAATTTTTTTCTATTGTTTCAAAATTTCTCATAAAGTAATTTATTCAATCTCTAATACTGCGGAATTATGGTGCAAATGATACTAATGTGTATGCAATGCAGTAATCAAATCAAAGATAAACTTACCGTAGGGAATAAAAAATTATATCTTACTTGCTCTTCGCCATTTTTTAGAGTTCATTATATCGTAGATGTTTTCTGAATCGTATGATGCCTTTTTCTGTGTCAGAATAATAGGGACATGTAAATAACTAGCGATCCGACCCGGCTTCGCTCATAGTACGTAGTATATAACCTTCAGAACTTATCACGTACATTGACAACGGTGAAAGAATTTTTGAAAATCGATCCAGCAGTTCCTGATATAAGCGCGTCCAAACAAAGAAATATTTTCTTCAGCTTTGTATTATTAGTAAGTCGCCGCCTGACCACCCACCACCTTAGTGTTTCTGGATAGATTTATACCAAATTAAAACAAAAAAAAAACTTAACTACTGTCACAATAATATTAATCACACGCGAGAAAAGCCACAGGCGTAAAGCTTTATAACATTACTAATTGTTCGCTTGGCTTCCACCAGATAAGTATGTATTAGAATTTTTCTCTCAACTTAGTCAAGCGGATATAAATTCAAAAAAAAAAAACATAAATCATTAAAATCTCAGTTGACTTGATTTATAAGTTCTGTAAATAATACGATTTTCTTTTATACATATACATAAGTAGTTGTGTTGCGCGATTTCGCAAAGTATTTCTGATACATACTACAACTACTACAACAACTGCCAAGTATCATCAAAATCCGTTCAGTGGTTTTCGGGTAAAGGGTAAGACAAACATACATCAATCCATCCTAATAAACGTGCACATTCATAATATGAGTGAGATGTATAAATAATTAACGGTCCGCCCCGGCTCCGCCCGTGGTACATACATAACCTATAGCCTTCCTCTCTAAATGGGCTATCTAACACTGATAGAATTTCCATCGTAATAGTAGTTCCTTTCAGCTTTATAATCCTACTAATCCTATCCTATCCTACTATATCCTACTCCCACTAATATTATAAATGCGAAAGTTTGTAAGGATGTGTATGTGTTTGTTGCTCTTTCACGCAAAAGCTACTGAACCGATTGCAATGAAATTTGGTACGTAGATAGCTGGACAACTGGAATAACATATAGCAAACTTTCTAACCCGATATTCCTACGGGTTACGGACTTACACGGGTGAAACCGCGGGGCGTAGCTATATTAGTATAGATAAACAGTTACGATTTCAGCGTGCTGCGGTTTACTGGCCCTGTGCATGTCGAGGTCTCGCGCCAGGTGGAAGTCCGTGTGATCGGCGTCCAGGATCCGCTCCAGCGATGATGGTTGCCGGTGGAAGCTGGCCAGCGTCTGGAAACGTTAAGCGTGCTAAGTTATCTATTACGGGCGTGGTCAGACTTTAGTTTGGGAGGGGTGGAGGGGGGTGTTCAGTAAGTTACACATCTAAATGATCGATTAAGAGGAAGCCGGCATGTTCAAGAATCAAAAGTTCGATGACATGTGGCATCTGTCAGCCCGCACTTGGCCAGCGTGGTGGAATATGGCCTGAATCCTCATAGGAGGCCCGTGTCTCAACAGTGGGAACATATTTTGGGCTGATGATAATGATGATGATGATGCTGCTGATGAATGCAAGTGTGTCTCTTAGCTTTGTTTAAGTAGCACGTGTCTTGGGTTATTTTACTGTAGTTCGTGTCTTTTAGGTAAGTTTAAGGAACATGTCTCTTCGGTAATTGTGTCGGGTGGGTGTGGGGTGTGAGGGGTGTGTGGGGGTGGGGGGTGTGTGTGGGGGCCGCACCTGCGCGGGCGCGCTGTGCGGCGGCGCGCGCAGCATGCACCACACGTCGAGCACGCCCGCCTCCTCGCCCGCGCCGCCCCCGCCCGACGCGTCCCGCCGGCCCATGCCCGCCCCGCCGATCTGTGGATCACGGCTAGCGATTGAAAACCTCCCAAAACCCAACTAAATAAATTAATACAGACAAATCCACGGTGACATTTAGGTCAGGAAAGAAAAGAAACAAAATCCACACTCCTTCGGTCTTGGGAACGTCGCATGATTATAATAAGGTAATCTTACAAAGTGTCGAAAAATTGAATCTTGGACTCGTTGTCTCTATTTAAACCAAAACTATTTAAGAATATCTTCGACAACTTAACCTTCTGGGCAAAAGGAGACTATTATGAGTATTACAATTAACCAAATATAGAAAACTTGTTTTTTCTAGTAACATACTAAAGCCAAAGACATATCGACGCGTCTGTTTGTATGTAGCAACGCGTCGCGTAGTGGCAGCAGGCAACTCGCGAACGGCTTATCCTGTTTCTCCCACTCGCAAACCATTATCGGCATCTCCTCCTAAGAATTATTGTTTTTAATAAAAAAAGCTGAATCGCCTTCAAAACGTTTAAAACTAAATTTAAATGGGAAACATTTGAAAGACAAGTTTTCATCATAGAAAAAGAATCATCAAAATCGGTTCAACCAGCTAAGGTAACAGACACAACAAAAATAATACACTCAATGGAGGATTTCTTTTTTTTTATTGAATTTGGTTCAAAATTTGGAAGAAAACCTTTTTATTTTCTTTATATTCTTCAGAATTATTTTTTATTTAATTTTTAGTTTTATAGCATTGAAATGTTTTGTTTTGTTATTTCTTTCAAAAAATTTCTCAGATTTTTCTTTCATTTAGGCTGGCGGACCCGCAGAACCCATGTACTTAACCTTTTTAAGTATATCAGCAGAGTTCACGTCTGTCCAATTTTTTTCCTGTATCTTTTTGTTTCTTATTAATCACACATACCAAAAATCCCCAACAACTACGAATCTTTGTGGTGTTGTTTTCTTTTTTGTTTTTTTTTTCAATTTACCTTTTACCCGTAAAAGTGGCGCAAATTATCACAAATCCTTCACTAGTCCTCGCTGACATCTGAGCAAATTTTAATTAAAATAATTTCGAATACACATACATATCAGTCAGTCTATCAGTCAGTCAGTCAGTCAGTCAGTTAGTAAGTCAGTCAGTCAGTCAGTCAGTCAGTCAGTCAGTCAGTCAGTCAGTCAGTCAGTCAGTCAGTCAGTCAGTCAGTCAGTCAGTAAGTCAGTCAGTCAGTCAGTCAGTCAGTCAGTCAGTCAGTCAGTCAGAAAGTAAGTCAGTCAGTCAGTCAGTCAGTAGTCAGTCAGTCAGTCAGTCAGACATTACGCCGTTCTTTCTCAGTCGCACACTCTTGGCAGAGCGGTCATGATTACGATGATGATACTGTATATGTTTCCCATTCACCCCAATTATACATTACCAAATAAACCAAACCTGCTTCAAATACTCCAGAAAGTTGGCAGAGAGCCGCACGTCGTACTCCACTGAGAAATCAAAGTGCATCACGCGACCAGCTAGCTGGTGCGTCACAGTTGGCGCTTGGTCGTAGAACCGCCACAGCAGAGCGAGCGACTTGTTGCGCGAGTTTACTACCGCCTGGATATTTCGCGAGACGAATGAAAGAAAAATGAAAGGCAAGTTGAAGTTAACGCGTATATAACGTCTGCCGTTAGTCCTTCGGGAATCTAGTACAGGGACACTGAGAATCCACTGGCTCACCACTACACCCAGTACAAACGCAGGCGCACGTCGATCCCCGACCACGTACGTTACACGACTGACTGATCGACAGCTACGCCATCTACTGGTGTACATGAGACAATGTATAGATATATTTAATAGATACAAACACTACAGCGTATAACTTGATTATTTAATATGAAGCACCGAGTTGACTTGACTTATCTTTGGAAAGCGGCTTCTATTAGCGTCACGTATATGTTGGTATATAAACGACTCCTTTAGACTCGATTAACGATTTTGACCTATCCTAATCAGATTAAACTCAAACTCTTGCTATAACTTGTTATCCAGATTAGGACCACCAATTCTTACTTATACACTGTGTGAGCACAAATGGGACAATACAGTTGATTCTATCATTTAAGCGTGTTCCTTCAAACTGTATTTAAATATGTTAGTTAATTTCTATTATCGCTTACTTACTACTTACTACTTACTTGTTATTTCATGTCACAATGTACTTCTTTATCAAGCCGTATTTAGCCAGCAATACACCCGCAACTTTCCAGGTTGTGTGGATGCTTATGGGCGGCGTCAATCACCACTTACAACCCAGTTAACGCGCTATTGCATATAAAAAAGTATCATATCATATCATATCATATCATATCATATCATATCATATCATATCATATCATATCATATCATATCTCTTATGTGTCCAAAGGCCCACGCACCTGATCGGACAGTATAACGGTACCGACGTGCAAAGTGAACACGCACTTGCACGAGCCGCGCATGCGCTGGTCCGCGTCGCACTTGCGCAGCGCCAGCGGGCCCTCCGTCACGCACGCCGCATCTTGCGACTCGCGTTTCGTTGACTGCAATTGGACGAGCGTTTGAAAAAAAAATGTGTGGGACTCGAAACTCAAAAAAGACGTGTGGGACTCGAGAAGCTATTGCAGAGAATTTTTTCGGTCATTTATCCAGTCGGAGTGGGGGGTGTTGGGTTATTTTCGTTTCAGAATTTCTGGGATCGGTCTCCACGATCAAGGCCCGCGATAGAAGCTATGCAATAGCTTAAAAAACATCGACCAGTCCTGCAATTTATTATCTATACTTAAATATTTGATTGCTTAAAATCTATGCGGCTCTGAAACTACTGGATCGATTTGAAAACTTTACGGAGAAATAGAGAGAAAATATATAAGTATATAATTCATTGCATATATATGTGATCCCTGAGTATTAAAGGCAATAGTACCAAGGGCAAAGCCGAGGCAGGCCGATTACTAGTGGTGCGCACCGGTTTAAAGAAGCCCCCCGGCTTATAAAGATACCAGCTGACCCGACAAACGCTGTTCTGCCTTACTCTTATCATTTAGGGGTATGAAAAATAGATGTTGGCAGATTCTCAGACATACCCAATATGCACACAAAATTTCATAAGAATCGGTCCAGCCGTTTCGGAGGAGTTTGGTAACTAAAATTGTAACAAGAGAATTTTATATATAAGATATTGACTATGGAAGCTTTTGATTTTTAAAGAATAAATAAAAAACTAAACTATATTAGAATACATTTATTTCGATAAATTCTTAATAATAAAATACAAAAATTGTAACTTACTCCCTACTGAAGCTATAGTATACATTATGTATTTAAATAGACAATACAACAATTGTAGGAACATTTCAACCACAATATATACAAGAACTTATTCTAAAACCATTAAATACTTATTCTAAAGTATACAACCAGGAAAAGCATCTATACAGAATAAATAATGTGACGTTTTTTTTTATGTCATAGCGGGCAACTGAGCTGGTGGTTCGCCTAATGGTAAACGATCACCACCGCCCATGAACATTCGCAAAGGTAGTGCCTCTGCGAATGCGCTGCCCGCTTTTAGTGGGTAAGGGAAAAGGAACGGATTCATGACAGGAAAGAAGGAATGGACTGATACGGGTGAAGAAAAGGAAATAGGCCTCCGGTTTATTAACTTATCTAATAATAACACAAAAATAATAAATTGCCATTGATATTGAGATTTAAGTCATTTCAGGCTATAAAATAGAGACCAAAATTATATTTTTAACTATTGCGCTTGACAAAAGGTATTATAATAAAACACTGTTTAAAAAATTACATAAGGTTGAGACAAATTTTTAAGGTAATTTACTTAAATAAATAAAGTATACTACATTCTTCTTCTCTTTTGTCTACTTCTAAATTAATATAAAATATAATTACAAACGTTATTTCTCCCCACACTAAGACATTGGTAGATAAACGACGCGATTTATTCCTTATATTATTCATCCCATTACATTTTCTGGATGTTGGCAGTATCCATTAGACGACACTATTAACCAGCACTAACTACCAACATTCGAAAAAATCACAATCTGAAAAACACTATCTGCCAGCAGCAGCAAAAAAAAATGCAGCCATCTACACTAACACACTAACACTATGGTACCTCAAGCGAAGTGTGTGCCTGCAAGAGATGTCGACAGCGGGACAACTCGTCGCTTATAGCACGCAACGCCTCCTCCATTTTCTCTGAAGTCGATGTATGTCTGGCGATAGAATAAAGAAGAGATTTTTTGATAAACATAATAATAATAGATATAATTTAATTTTTAAGGAATGTTTCTTTTTATTAATGCAGCGTTCACATATACATGGTAATTTTAATAAAGAATACGAGTCCTATTTCAAATCCATAGCAATACTAGGTGACCCGGCAAACGCTGTTATGCCTTACTCTTATTATTTAGAGGTATGAAAAATAGATGTTGGCCCATTCTCAGATACTCAATATACACACAAAATTTCATAAGAATCGGTCCAGCCGTTACGGAGAAGTTTGTGTAACTAAAATTGTGACACGGGAATTTTAAATATAAGATAACATGTGTAGATTTTATAACAACTGGAATGACTTTTTGGGAAAAAGAATGTATTTCCAGATTTAATTAAGTTTCATTAAAAATAATTATTAAAAAACTTTTCATCTGCAATCAAACTTTTCAGTGACTGGCAAAAAAAAGATTTACATAATATGTTTAGGAAACAAATAGTATAATGGAGGTTAATATAATTATTATGATGTAGGTTGTACATAATAACGTACCGTCTGACATTGGAGATATTGTCATCGGGCGATTGCGTTTCTCCAATTGATTGTCTACCTAGAAATTATAAACAAATTTGTAAAATAAGGATGCTATCAACAGCCATTTATTCTTCTTTTGTATGTTGTTTAGTTTGAAAAAACAAACAAATAAGCACAACAGATATACAGCTCAAGTCGCTCAAGAATAACATATGTCCTTTTTTTTAGAAAAAAGTAGTATTTGATTTTTGTAGCAAACGAAGCAAATAATACAATTGAAGGGGGAGGACTCGTTTTTATTATATTAACAGCATTTTCATTCAAAAACATATTTTTAATTCATTACAACAAAAGAAAACGCTATGATAAACCATCCCATTATAAAACAATGTAATAACTAAATAAACATAATGTATTATAAATAAGTTGCGTATACAATAAATAAGTAAAACCCAAAAAAATATATAATTGTATCACGAGGAAGGTGGCCCCCAAGATACAGACAGCCCCAGCTCGAGGGGGGGTGTCTATGCCTGATATACGATATAATTATTATTATAATGCCTTGGTAAAATATAGAATTAATTTTTTTAGCTATACTAACGTTCCTGTACAGGCAGTTCGCCTTCACTCAAAGACCCGTAGTCGGTGGTGGAACGCGGCGTCAAGTCGCTCTGTGTGCACGTGCCTTTATCCTCGCCGGGGGACAGGTTGTTCGGGCTTGTTACTGTTAGTGCGGGAAATCCATAAAAAATACAGTTATTTTTTACATTTTAATGTGTTTTATTTTACGTATATCAATTGATCCGCCTCGTGACCACGCTCGCTTTAAAGTGTTCGGAACGTATAATACGTATAGAATAAAATTTAGTTCTGTGTAGTCTCTGCTACACTCTTTTATATTAATCATGTCATCAGTTGCCCAAGGAAGCTATCCTACTATTCCTATCCTACTATGCTACTAATATTATAAATGCGAAAGTGTGTAAGGATGTGTGTGTGTGTGTGTTATTCTTTCACGCAAAAGCTACTGAACCGATTGCAATGAAATTTGGTACGTGGATACCTGGACAACTGGAATAACATATAGACAACTCCTTATCCCGATATTCTTACGGGATACGGACTTACGCGGGTGAAACCGCGGGGCGCAGCTAGTATACTATAATTATTAAAATATAGAGATTTAATTTTTAATTTTTAGTTTTATAGCATTGAAATGCTTTATAAATGAGAAATTTTGAAAGAATAGAAAAAATTCAATGCTATAAAACTAAAAATTAAAAATTAAATTTAACAAAGGCCGCGTTCCATCGATACAATATTGTAATCATTGAAATAATGTTTCGTATTGGTTGTGATGGTTCTTAATCATCTCAATAGATGGCGTGGGGTGCCCCTTAGGCACATGAAACCGAAAGAGTTGAAGAAATTCGATTACTGTGGCAGGATCACGGGTGGCCGAGAGGCTAGGCGTTGCTACGGTTAGGCAAGATACGCAGGTTCGAATCCTGCCTCGTGATCAAATTTTTCTATTCTTTCAAAATTTATATGTATTCTTTCATAATTTATTTAATTCAAGAGCAGTCTAATGTGCTATATGTAAATAAATTGAATCACGTCATTTAAATTCTCACCTTCCCTCTCAGAAGGTATATCAGTGAGTGACGACACATCACAGGGCGTGCCGGGTGACAGAGCTTGTAGTGTCGCCGAACCAGCCACCACGTAAGTGCCGCGGCTCGGTGTGGACGTCCTACGCTTGCTCGGGTCGTACACGCAGGGACGGGCTTCTTCCCTGTCTGTGGTGTGCATTTGTATGAGGCGTCCCACAGGGTTCCAGTGTTGGACCTTTTTATATTTTGTAGGCAGTGGGTTTGGACGACTTTTTTTTTTATTTAAGAATAAAAACAAGGTACCGTATCGTAGGATTAACGTTCACTATTTTTATTACTGTAATTATGATAAATTGTTTTTACAACAATTTATGAACCACTCATGCTATGTTTATAGAAGCACTTTTATATTGCTTACACGTAGGTACCATATTCGCG
>NC_052111.1:8709212-8709408 GCF_012273895.1 Zerene cesonia | reverse complement strand
CAGTGAGTGACGACACATCACAGGGCGTGCCGGGTGACAGAGCTTGTAGTGTCGCCGAACCAGCCACCACGTAAGTGCCGCGGCTCGGTGTGGACGTCCTACGCTTGCTCGGGTCGTACACGCAGGGACGGGCTTCTTCCCTGTCTGTGGTGTGCATTTGTATGAGGCGTCCCACAGGGTTCCAGTGTTGGACCTT
>NC_052111.1:8704153-8708212 GCF_012273895.1 Zerene cesonia | reverse complement strand
TTATATTGCTTACACGTAGGTACCATATTCGCGACGTTCTGATAATATTAATTTTTATTTAACGAATTCCACTAGAATTGATATCAATTAATATACTATCATTACTTATGCTATGATAGACACATATAACTATAATTAACCATCTTACCAATTTCAATACCAGAACCGTACGTGATCTTATTATCACCACAGCTGCACCTCCGGAACTTGCTGCTGGACGCGGTGGTGGTGAACCGGAGGGTGCCGCTGCACGAGCGGAACATCGCGACCCCGCGGCGGGACGATGTGGGGCAAGTGCAGATTCGGACTGATTCCTCGCATATATCTGTGAGTTGTAAGTATTTTATGTGAGTAATGTGTGAGTATGAAAAATAAGGATACTTGTAATACAATAGCAAAGAATGATAGGGACATAAGTTAGGAAAATACTGATTATAGACGATGGCAGAATGGCAAAAAAGGCTAAAAAAATTACGTAATATTAAAATATATTCTAAGCTAGAAAACGTTGACAATTTTTATCAGAAGTTCATAGTTTTTCAAACTATCTCTTTGATTTGTTATATTTTATGTGAACTTTTAAACCATTTCTGAATTATTAAACAGGAGAATGTTAACAGAGAAAATTATAACACAACACAAGTTAATAAAAAACAGAAAAAAAAATATTCATAACATACCTAAACTATTTTGATTAACAGCAGTTTGTTGGTTTAAGTCATCAGTACCTACACCTGTATCTTTAAGGCCATTTTTAGCGGGTTCATTGTATTCAGCAATAGGATCAACGCCAGTCGACACATATTTATTTTCTTCGACGTTCGTGCCAACATGATTTGCCAAAGGCTTGCTTGTTTCTTTCTTTAACATTTTCGTCAGACTGTCCGTTAAATTTGCAAAGGAGCTATCGACTGGTTTGCTGAAACTCTCATTCACTTTTATGTCCATTGTGGAGTCACTCTTCTCATGCCCCGTTTCAGATATTAACATCCCGCTAACTCGCTTTATGGTTTCTTTAGTGAAATTAAAATCATCGCTCGAACTTCCAACTGTCTTTACTTTAGCAGTTTCCTCCTGTTCATTTGAATTCTTACGACTTGTAGAAACGTCTTCTACTTCTTTCGAATCTGTCTGTTCATTATCTTTGATCTGATCATTGAAGATATCACTGTTCTGTGTACTCGTTGGATATTCTATATCCGATCTATTCTCTATGTATCTGGAACATCGTCTTGATTTATCTTTAATACTATTGGCTATTGATAGTCGATTTTCATCTATAGTCGATTCTGCATCACTTTTTTCAAATTCTGTACACCACTCGTGGGTGCTTCTTGATGAATTTAGACGCTTCGTTCTTATAAGATAGTCATCATCTCTCGGTGATGGTGATTGGCTGAAAATGGAATCTTATTTCATCGTTTCAATAAACACATAACATAAAAGCTATTTAAAGATTGCCTTTTGTTAAATAAGTTATGTACAAACCATTCCAATGATTCATTGTATCTGCTTTCGATTGGCATCTTTTCGCATATGGATTTTCTTTTAATTTGTGATTTTTTAATTAGTTCATTATCGGCGGACTGCCGAGGGACTCTGCCATTATCACCCTGAAAGTTAATAGATAGATAGATAGAATATTCAATATTTTATTAATATCAATACAGATATATATATTTTTCTTTAAATAAAACTGTTTATAGTATTCGTAAGTTTCATAATCATATTTAATATATATAAAGATTATATTTAAAATAACCAAATTTATGGAAAACTATCTGTTATACGTGGTACTCTGCCCGCGTAGTTAAAGGATATTCCTACGACAATTAAATGTTTTACCTCGATAAAACCATTTGATTATCTCATCTCCTAACTATCTCCGAATCTAAGTTACATAAAATCGGTCAATTTCCAGTTGACATAAGAAAATAAATCAAAGCCAATTTAATTTTAATGACATAATAATGAAATTCAAAATAGGCAAGTAATAGACTTACAATTGTTTGCTTAAGACTATTTAACTGCGCTTGAAGATCAGCTATCTGATGCATTATGGCGCTCTTTTTCGGAGACTCCTAATGAAAAAAAAGACCAAATGTCAGAAATAACAATACTTCCATCAAGTTATTTAGATTGAATCATCACTTTTTTCCAAAAAAAAAGAAATTTCCAATTCATAATAAAATTACAAAGTACAATATAACTTTCAACATGTCATCTAAATACACATAACATCAAAATAAACTCTATGGTCATTCTATAGAACATAGTAGCATTATGATGCTACTATATTATGCAGATACCTCTGTAGAATCCTGACTTCTATGAGTGTCTGTGTAACCGGAATCATCAGACATCCTGTTAATCTTCTCAGCGCTGATATCTTGCACTTTGTCTGATTGGGATGCTGCAGAGTTGTTCGGGACGATCAGTTGGAACTGGCAGTGGTACTGGAAGAAAGTAAAAGAGTCATTAAAGAAAGTCATTTATTTTTGCTCTTTACAGTAAAAAATATCGATTGAATGTTGAACGAAAATTTCCTATTATGTAGAATTAATATATATAAATTAATTAAATCGGTCCAGTAATTACAGAGATGAGCGCGTACAAACAAATAAACTGTTCATCTTTATATTATTATTATTATATATATTTATATAAATAGTTATTATTCAACCTCTCTACTTAAAAGAGTAACTATTTCTTCTGCCGTATGAGTACTACTAGTACTACTTTTCTAAGCGGTGGTAAAGGATAAACCCATGTCATGAAAAAGTGCTTTTAAAAGAATCTTATTGAATAAAATAAAAATTGGAGTTAAAGTTATTGGAAAGTATATTTTACTGTTATAATGCAGCAATATATACCGAAATGTACATTTTAGGCTGTTTCCATTAATAACATACCATTGAAGATTCGTCGGCGTTTGATAGAGTCATATTCGAATCTGGGACGGCCATTGGTTTCTCTTGCTCCTCCCGTTTCATCTGAAAAAGGTATTTTTTGTAAAAGTCATAAAATAATTTCCAATTTCTAGACCCTTACTTAATATTTTGTTATGTCAGAGTCGGCAAAGGAACTGGTCGCTTGATTAGAATTCAAACCATTTGCCTATTTTCATTAGCGCTTCCATCGCTCATGAAAATAGGCAAATGGTTTGGATGTGTGGATGGCCTACGAAAAGGAACGAGGCAAAGAAATGACTCGGAAAGGTAAGGAAGAGGATCTTCAGGCTTCCCCACACACCGCATGGAACACAGCGTATGTTAAAATAACAAAACAAGTCTTACGTTCAAATTATTTAGATGTTTTTCGATAGCATTAGCAATATCACTGGACATTTCAGCGGCCTTCGCTCGCATCTCTAGTTCTGCGCCGCGACTTTTCTCCAAACGCAATTGTACTGCTAATTGTTCTGAAATGTATTGCAAATAAAATAAATCCTAATCATATTATTAACGCGAAAGTTTGTAAGAATGTATTGATGTATGTTTGTTACTCTTTGACGTAAAACAGTGGATCGGTTCTGTAAGAAATTTCGTACCAGTAGGGATAAATTAGGCTACTGTTTACCCGGGTACCATCCGTGTGATGCCGGGGGATTCAGCTGAGCAAGAATAAACAAGAAAAAAGAAGAGTCCAGAAAAAAAAAAATGCACTGCTCTTTGATACGTGTTTTCTTTCTAACTACTATGTTTTTCTATTACTATTACTGTTTGAGTTTTGAGAAAGATGGTCTATATAATGGTCTATAACGTTTTTAGACAAATCTGAATGTGTTCCTACCACACTGAGCCTCACAGATCCGCAGTCTTTGCAAGAGGTCCGTTATTTCCCCCCTTTGCTGCTCGATCCTGTGCCCACTCGATGTCGACTCACTTCTAACTCGAACGTTTTCAGAGTGCAGCTGTTTCATTGCTTCTTCCAATCGTTTCATTCGCGTCGAGTAGTCATCGTGGGTCGTCGATAGTTCCTGTGATAGACCGGGAGATGGTGACACAAATTACTAGGTCATTTGTACCAGTATGGCGGTTCTTCAGTGGTCTAATTACG
>NC_052111.1:8683394-8703153 GCF_012273895.1 Zerene cesonia | reverse complement strand
CGTAATTAGACCACTGAAGAACCGCCATACTGGTACAAATGACCTAGTAATTTGTGTCACCATCTCCCGGTCTATGAGAAGACTGCTAGTATTATGAATAATTAGCGTGCACATTATTAATACATAATGTGTTAGTTTTGGGAGACGGGCACGCTTCGGCACGAATTGTGCCAACTCGCACCGGGGAAGTACCATACCCCCACAGAAGACCGGCGTCAAAAAGAAGCATGCTACTGGGTTTATTTAATTCATTTAGTATTTACTCAGTTGTCCGCTAGGGGTCGGGATAAAGAACAAAGAAAGGATTGGGAAGGGTGAGGAAAAGGATACAGACCTCCGGCTCCCCCGCTCACGGTAAAAACACAGTAGCATGCTACTATTTCACGCCGCTACCTCCACGTTTCTACGGATAGTAGGGAAATCTAGAAATGACTATAGCAATATCTAAACACTAACCTTGACCGCCTCCTTGGTATAGTGGTTAGCGCGTGAGCTTAGAACCGAGGGGTCCTGGGTTCGATTCCCGGTGGGGACGTAAAAAAAAAAGTCTCGGTCTGGCAGGACACAGAAGGCTGATCACCTACTTGTTCATAAAGAAAATCGATCAGTGAAACAGATGTAAATCATCTGCCCCATACCCCACTAGGGGAAACGAGACTTCACCACCCAAACACTAACCTGCTGGAGATCAGCTATCTTTTGTTTCATCTCTCCCATGAGAGTTCGACATTTATTCTGATCACAGCGACCTTCTGTCTGATCTGATCTGAAATTAACATTCACATCTGTTATTTATATAAATTGCCATATTCATAATTTATAGTTTCACATTAATTACAACATAAAATTTATAAAATACTTATTATTCTAAAGAAACTTAGTTTTTCTATCACAAATGCATTAGGTAGTAAAAAATGTTTTCTCTTCTAAGAGAAAGTTCAATTTCTGAGTATTTATACCTCTAATGGTCATATGTGTGGAATCTAAACCAGTATTTACTTAATGAACTTACTGTTCTGTAGTTGATGGGATTTCGTGGGTTGGGGAAGACGGTTGGGCGAAATCACTGAAAGTGTTAAAAAAATATATATTATTTCACTGCTATCTAGCTAGTTGGTAAAAATCAAAATGTATATTAAAACAAATAATAAATATAACTGTGGGCTGTGCTTTTGGACACATTGCAGATTAAATTAGGTACATTTTGTTATGATTGCAATTTGAAAGAAAAAATATTCAGTAAAATTTACAACCTCATGCTTTTGTTGAAAGGTGGTTGCAAATAACACCTAAGTCATAACATACTAATATAATACTTTATAATACTTTGAGGAAAAACGACATAAAAATCTCTACTTGTTATCATATTGGCAGGAAGCTGTGGAAGATCTGACATTATCATCATTTGCTTTCAGATTAAGCGCGCTAGTGGATGCATTCCTGAAAAAAAAACAAACAAAAATAAAATACGATTTCGCTTACAATATGAAAAGTGATTCCTATCTTATTTCCATTCTAATGAAATTGAAGGTAAAATAATGTCCTTCGCTTATGTTTGTTTTTTATTAAATCAAATATTTATGTATTCCATATGAAATGGCAACCACTATTTAATATAAAGTCACAACAGCAATTTGTATAAGAATATTTATATTAGATATTAAACTTCTTTAACTCAAAGAACAGATTTTATTTATCATTGTATTTAAGCAGTAAAGAATTTGCTTTGAAACAGAATTCTATTTATGTATTATTTTTAAACCAATGATTCCAAAAATGAAGAAGCCTATTCAACCATTCTCCATGAGCCAATTAACATGAGTGATACTTTTGTAAATTGATAAGAAATAGCTTTTTATGGTTTCTACAACCATAAAAGAACTATTTCTTATCAATTTAAAGACATCAATTATTTAACTTGTCAATTAAATTGTACACAATGAATCTTTTATCCAAAATAACTCACTTAACCGAAGTGGAAGACATATTGCATTTCGGGCATCTTGCTCCTGTTGGGCCTTTCTTAAGGAACTGTTTTGTTGAACATAGCCTCATGTTGAGCAAGCGAATCCTATCACTTAAGCGTTCATTTGTCTTCTTCATATCTGCTATACTACAAGATAATAAAGGGCTGTACACTTGCTGAAGTAGGATATGTTAAATAAATAACAAAACTCATTATAATTATTCAAGATGTGGTAGAAAATGCTTTCACAATAGCAGGTATTATCAGAGTACTTATAACTTTCATTACTAAATTGTTTTTGTTATAAATTATAAGAAATTAATAGACCTACGTGTCTTTCTGCTCATTCACAGCAGCTTTACAGTTACAACAGCACTCTTTTGAATCCCGAACCAGAGGCCTCTGAGCTGTTAACCTTTGCAACTTCGTTGACAAAATCTTTAGCTGTTCTCGTTGACCATTCACTGTTTTCTTTAGATCTACATTATTATCCACAAGAGCGAAATATAAATCTTCTAATTCACGCTTACTTAGTTTTGAAGGGCAGATCCTATAAAAATCTGTAATAAAATCTCATGTTTATAAATTTGTTGTAATAAACCAACGTATCACGTGTTTTATACATGCGATACGTTGGTATAAATTTGACTAAGGAACATTTTATGTCTGAGAATGATATTTTTTTAGCTCAGAAGCTTACCTTTTTCCGATCGGGATGTGTGGTTCTTGCACATATCAAGTGCGCTTTGCTCTTTACCATCATTCATTGTATTTGTTATCAATCTAATTTCTTTAGATTCACAATCAAAATAATTTATAACTACGGCAAATAAATTATAATACAACACGAAATTTTTACACATTTAAAATAGAGAGACATTAATCTTATTGAACTACATTGTTTCCGAAATTTATTTTTAATGCATTATTTTCTAACAATTCATAGTGATTGTTCTAATGAAGTGCCATGAACTATAAATAATTTTAAATGTTCAGTTTTCGTTTACAAAAATCTAAATCTGCCGCCATAGCAACTGATGTTATTCTTTCTCTCAACGTCAGTGTCATATTTGTTTTATAAATACCACAGATAATATAATACCATTCGATAGCACTAATTTTACATTAGTACTGTATGAGATAATAAATACCTTTTTTTTCTACAAAAATAACATCTTAATTTTCCTTAATCTTAAATATAATATTTTGTACTGTTATTATTTCCAATGTAAGGTACGTGTAGCGAAAATTATTATAAGGGAATTATTCCAATAAATATCTAAATCCAATGCTAAGTTGGCTTAGTTTTGAAATAAGTCAAAAAGTATAAGGGGTAATAAAACAAAACGAATTACATGCCAACAAATTTTATTTATTGTAAATTTTAAAATGTATCGGATGCTACAAACAGCTATCTCTTAAAATTAAAACAAAAAAATCGCTTCAATAATTACTATGACATAATTAATATAATTTAATATTCAACCTGGTACGTAAAATTATAACAACCCAGTATTTGAGGTTCTTGTAGATTGGTATAGAGTGGATTGAAACATACAAAAAACCATGTTTTTTTTTTTATTGAAGCAATGAGACAAATTCCAATGATATAATGGTTTTCCAGCTTATTATTATTTAATCGATCGCTCGCAAACTACATTTGTAATTAAGAAAAACATTCACCTTAATCTACATGGGAAAAAAATTAAAACTATTTAAATGTAATACTGGATCACATCACATTGTGTTACACACAATTTACTTACTTATTTATTTTATTACATAAAATAAATAAATAAATTGAGTCTAATATATGTACTTAGGAACTAAAGTAAATAATAAATAAATGTAAAAATGAGTCACAAGCCTTTAATGAGTTTTGGAATGATTGTTGCATAATATGCATTTATCTGTATCAAGATTTTAATATATTACAAAGCAAAAAATCTACAATACATAATATTAGTGGTATATAGATAAATTTACAAAAAAAAAACTACATTTTGAATTGAAAAAATATCATAGTACCGTAAATAAATATTTCTTCATAAATAATAAATGTTTCTTTCTTTCTTTCTTAATTTATAAGGTTTAAATAATTTAATAAACAATTCCATGCCTATTGACTTATTTTTTTTAATAATAATATTAATTAATTTTTTTGGAATTATCATAATGATTATTTATAATTTTATTTTGGATTATTATAATCAAACATCGATCATTATTATATTACGTATTGAAAATTATGTAATATTAAAATCATCAGCAACTATATCTTAGCGTTCAGAAAAAGCGCTCATTTAAATTATGATAAAGAGCCTAATTTTTAAATGCATCTATTAAAATTACTTGAAACCGAACCTGTCACTGAGAATTGAGAGTTTGTCATATTTGAATTATCATGTAGACCGTAGGTTTGCCATCATCTGTACAAAATAGTTATTTTTAATATGCTTTGTGCAATAAATAGGCCTTTTTATTCATTGTATACGTAATTCAAATATTGTATTCAAGTCAAATATTAGTCATCTGTGACGAAAATTTATATTTCGCGCCATTCATAAATTGTCATAACGTGGTCAAACAGCATTCTAATTAGTGTTGCTACCTTAGCCCTCTTCTAACCCCTCTATAGAATTTAGCCCTTTTCTGGCAACGCAGCCTACTTTTTGACTCTTTAGCCTCAAAAGAGCAATCCAGCCTTTAAATCGGACGATTTTGCATTTTATTGCTTTTTTGTCAAGGGAAGGTTAATAATAGTTTATTAACATGTTAAGATTGTTTACTAATATCAACCGAGGTTCTGATTAGCCACTGAAGTTCATGTCAACCACTCAAAGGTTTACGTATCGGATTAGTTATATTATCAATATAGAACAATTAATATAGAAAAACACTGATTGCAATGATAACTGTTATTTGAAATTGATAATACGAGTATATTGGTACAATCGCGAAATCACGTGGAAATTTAGTCTTAGTTTATTAAAAATGTAATGACATGAAAGGCTGGAAGAGTCGAGCAAAGTGTAAATGAAGCCTTCATATTTCCCAACCATTAGCTCAGAAATATGATTCCCCGATTATTGATACATATTTATTTATTTATTTATTTTTTATTAATTTACGTATTGTTCTGCACATTTTTAATTCAAACTGAATTTGCTGATATGAGAAGAAAGCTTGTAAGCAAATATTAAGTTCACGTGATAGTTTCCGTTATTACAAACCAGTAGCTTCTTTGATATTGTGACTTGTGGCAATATTTATTAGGCCCATCGTCCATTAATGAATATTGTATATGAAAAAGTATTCATTTGTTTGAACTTTAATTTGTATTACTTTTAATGTAATATTTGTAATTAAAAATTGTAAAAGACACGTTATGCGCTTATTTTATGATTCAACTAAGAACAGGAACGTCATTGACATTTTTAAATGTCACTTTGAAATTAAATATATTTACTTAGAAATCCTTTAGCATTTAACGATAAAGGTTTGTTTTATTTTATCTGACACTAAAAACAATTTTAAAGACATGGTTTTTATTATTATTTTCAAGTTTCAATTAGGTAGGTATTACAATTATGACGTCATAATATGGCATTCTGACGTTCCTAGTCTTAGTTGAATCGTATTCTACTTAAACATAATAGGTACTATTAGAGATATAGTTCATCAAATATACGATAAAATATTATTCGATCAAAATAAATATCGCAAAAAGTTAATTTCAACAAATATGCTTGAAGTTCCTTAAAACTGTATTATTCCTAAAATATTGTATTGTCGTCATTTAACAATCTACGTTATATTTTAAACGTATCACATTTAACATTAAACATCGAAAACACCAACTATTTCAGAAATATACAATTTCTCAATGGTTAATCGAAAACTTCGTTATTTATTCAAAAACTTTAATCTACATAAAACTTTAGATATATAATTGTACATAGAGACACATATTTATTGTCATTGTTATATATTATGGTCAATACAATATCAACTAGATGTATACTCTATCCTATGAAATTCGAGTATAAATATCCACGTCGCTAAAAATCTAAAGATAATTTTTTTTTCTATTTACTCAATGGATATTATATTTTCCCGTGCAATATTGACGTATAGCCCTACAGCGTCATAATTGAAAACATAAATATTTGAGCTTATACTAGCTAAGCAAAGCCAAGCTGTTAGGGTGTTAAAGTTAATAAAATTTGTCAAATCTCATTTATAAACGGTCAATAATATTAAAAATATATTTGATTCTTTGTCTTTTAAAATGGATTCCGATTAACACATAATACTATTTACGTTTTGAACTTATTAATACTCTGTGGAAAAAAAACCCGCCCATCCTAGTTTTCGCGGCATTTTAACCTTTATTCTGCGCGGCTTGTCGGCGCAAATCGGATCGTATGGCCGCCGTGATGGCGGTGCCGAATGCTAGAATCGCGCAGAGGGTTAAGTTGGCCCAACGGTCACCTACCTCGCTGAGCATCCATTCGAACAGAAGGGTTAAGACTATGCCGAACACCTGGAATACATAATTAATATTTTGAAATTAATGAAAATCATTGAAGTAGGGAGGACCTGCTTGGGTTTTGATTTTATAAATACATATATTAAACTTGATGAGATTTCATATCCAATGTTTTAGCACTTATTCTTTTTAAACATCCGTTTAAAACATTGATTGATCCAGTTTATTATACAATTATTAATGTAAATTTATTATATAAAAATATTAACGTAAGCTGGTTGAAAATCATAAAGCTGAATAGGTATAAAACAAAAAAAAAACAAATTGCGAATATCCCGCCAAGCCGCCATGTCTTAGTTACACAGAGCAGCGACTTTCTAGGCGTTCATTCTTAGTATAGTATTATGTTATCTGTGACTGCATAACATGTTATTTTTCTTGCGTTTTTGTTCAGATATATAAGAATCTAAGTACCTGGACACAAGCATTCAGAATTCCAGATGTAGTTCCTTCAGGCTCCGGGTAAGTCACTTCAGAAGCAAACTCGAAGCCCACTGGGAGATAGCCCGCCATGAAGAAACTGAAATCCAACGTTGCTTTTTATTTATCTTAAACCAGATGAAACAAAATCTCTTATACTTATAGCCATTCAAATTTTGAAAATGGGTATTTAAATATGATAAAATGTTAAATATTTCATGTATTTATAATTAATTTCTATTCAAGTCGTTAAAACTTCACCAAATATCCAGCAACATATATAATCATAATAAAGTGAAAAAAATCGTCTATAGCGACATCGGCTATATTTTATATTTACACCGGATTTAAACGGACGGAGCCGGGACGGGCAGCTGGGCACATATAGTTTCACCCGCGCAAGTCTGTATCCCGTAGGAATATCGGGATAAAAAGTTGCCTATATGTTATTCCATTTGTCCAGCAATCTACGTACCAAGTTTGATTGCAATCGGTTTAGTTTTTGCGTGACAGAGTAACAAACATACATACATCCATCCTCACAAACTTTCGTATTTATAATATTAGTAGGATTATAAATTTTTTATATAGATAGCCAGATGAACTTTTTGAAGTGAGAAATAATCAGTGCTCACCCAAGAAGGATACTGCTGAAGTAAACCACAGATATATATCCACAGTCCAGCGTGAAGGTAAACACGATCATGCCAACCACAGTAGCGGCGTATACAGCCAGCGTGGTCTCCTTGAAGCGGTGGGTCTTGTCCAGTATGAGACCACAGACTACGGAACCGATCATACCAGCGACGACTATCACAAGACCAATGCGACCTGCGTCTGCGTTTGCACCCTGCAATCATTTCATTTAGTATTTACTTGTGTTTGATTTTACGCTAGTATTATACATTTAGAAATTAAAAACTTTTTAACGGATTTTAAACGCGATTTATTCATTATATTAGTAACCCGACGTTTCGAACACTTAACAGCGAGCGTGGTGAAAGACTCAGATGTCTCCCCGTGACCACGCTCGTCAAAAAGTTTTTAATTTCTAAATCATTTTATTTCATAGTGTCGTAAGAATATTTTGAACTAGAAGTCATAAGGGATTAAACAGGATTCATTATAAGTTAGATAATAAAAGAAATAAGGACTTCTTCTCCTTAAGCTTTCCTACGTGCTCTCGTCGGTCTAGAAAGGTTTAATAAAATAGAGACAATCTCACGAACACGACGAAATCGCTGAAATGCTTGTATTAACTTATTTTTGGCGGAAACCTATTATTTAATATGTCGTAAAAATCATATTTTTAGTAACCATATAATCAAGGACAAGAAATTTGAATCATATTATCTCCTCCTACCCTACATTGACATTGGCAGAGTTCCGATTTAAAAGATAAACCACAGGGAAATTTTGAATTCAAACAACGAGTCAAATAACATTTCTACTAAATAGATAGTATACGTACAGGATAGTATCTCAGCACTAGTTCATTAAGTAGTGTAGATATAGCATAAAATACGCCGACGTTCAGCCCATACGAGATCAGTAGAAGGATGTAATTGCGATTGGTCATCAATTTCTTCAGAGACTGCAGGAAGTTTGAGTCGAGAGCGGCACCAAGGTCGGCTGCAGCTGAGGGAGGACTTGCTGGGGCTGCTTTGAAGACTGAAATGGAAGTAATTGGTGGTATAATACTAGCGGAATCAGAGACAGCGAACCGCAGACTAGAAAAATAATTTACGAGTATTTATGGTCATATTACAGTTTAAATGAATGATTTTTTTTAACATTTTCTCGTCACTACCCCAGGCCAATGTTTAATTTCATAATATTTGAACATTTCAATATACTGATAATAATCGGGTTATTAATTCCAATTATAATATCAATCAAATTCTAGGGAATCCAATTATTTAGGTATGAGTATAAATTCGAAACACGAATTATCTCATTTTAAATCATTCATAATAGAGGGTCCAAAGTATCTCAAATAAAAAAAACAAACCCTAATGGAATTTATTTTAATCGGACAATTAATTCAATCCATATATAGCAATGAAATTTGGGCTTAAGTAGAGATTAGTTGAGTCCCTCTTCATTGTGATTTAATGAAATGCTGATTAAGCCCATAATCATCGGACAATTTACTGTCAAGAACACTCATCAATAATTTATGCTGGAGTGTATATTAGCATATTCTAAAGCATTTAGTTCTGGAAGTTCGGATGGAATGAAGTTCACCTATGCAAAAAATCTATTAACGTATTTCTTTCAACTATGTAATCGCATCAAAGAATCGTCATATTACAGGTAGAAAAAAGTAGGCGTTTTCGTTTCTCCACTTCATAAAAACAGAAAAGATTCTAAATTTTTCTTTAAACTTCAGGAAACTTGCATAAACTTTATTTTGAGTAATCTCCATATTATTTTCTAAACATAAAACTCTACATTGTACTTCAAATATTTGGGTAATGTACTAAACATAAAACTTACAGAGCACGATTAGTACAAAGAGAACACTGGTGATGCCGGCGACGAGATAAAACATAAACTTGAAGTCTTCTGATATTTCCTCCGTGGTGCCTTGTGCGCGGACTATCATCGGGGGTAGTAGAAAGCCAAGCGCGACTCCCAGCTGAAAGAAAATGTCTATTTGTCAACATTAGGATTGTGTGGGAGACTGCTAAACTACAAATTGGGCTCGCACCGGGGAAGGTACTACACCTCCTTCAATATAACCCCTCCGTTATTAAAAAGCTGGCATCGTTAAGTTTCTGTGGTGATGGTAGCATACTATCATGAGACCCACCAGCACAGTTGTTTGCTGTGACATAAAAAAAACATCGATGGGTTTATTAGAGACATAATATGTGATATACATATGTAGGTGGGCAACTTTGCCAGACCAGACTTGTCAACGAACTATAACATGGAGACATTCAGAACTATTAAACTTAATTTATTATTACGAAAAGGGCAAATAAATAAGCTAGTAAGAAATATCATTCGTTAGTTCGAAGTTATGGAAAGCTTTTCATTATGTAGCTGTAAATGCAAAAAACTTTAATTAGCGTTTCTTATGTTCATTCTCATCTCCCTTAATATTTAAGGATACCGCTTTGCATCAAGTCCTTTATAAACTACATGACCATGTATTTTATTCAAGATCTTAAATTGATTAGCAACTTTCATGATGTAAATTTTGCTATGAATAAAAATCATACATAGAAATTTCTAGTTCAATACATAGGAATTTATTTTGTTGGGTTTCGATAGAACAACGAAAAACACCCAACATCAAAGCAGAGACATAGTTTATTTATAGTCAAGTAGATGACTCGGCTAAAGTTCTTCTACCGGTTACTTGTCACGTAGGGGTATAAAAATAGTTAACAACTCTCACACCTGAATATTCCTACATATAAAGATTCACAAAAATCAGTCAAACCGAGGAACATAGCAACTCACACTGTTACTGAGGAATTTATTTACCTATACATAGATGAGAAGTTTTAAATGTATGGTAGATTTCGATCACTATATCATGTTTAATGCGACTCTTAACAGTCGCAATTAATGTAAAGAATTACTAAAGCAATGATTTAGTTTAACGATACACCTAACATTGCTATTGTATTATACTTCACTAGACAACAATATTTCCATAAATTATACGCCATCCAATAAAAGCCAGTTTTCTGAAGATACATCGACGCTGGAAAATGTATTATAGCTTTAGCGTTATTGATGACTGAGCTATGTTCTGTGTCATTTGATCCATCTCTGATTTGTTTAGCACTCGAGCTATCTACGGAATGGAATGATGTGTGGATGTTGATTTTATGAAGGTACAGTAATGGGGATTCGAAGATTTATAAGGTAACTATTTATTTCCATGTATTCAAGCACATAATTTTTCTTTATTTATTTTTTCTTTAATTCGGATAAATCACGCAAAAGCTACAGAACCGATTGCCATGAAATTTGGTGCGTAGACAGCTGAACAACTGTAATAACATATAGGCAACTTTTTATCCCGATATTCCTACGGGATATGGACTTACGCGAGTGAAACCGCGGGGCGCTGCTAGTTAATTCACAAATGACATTATCCAATATATATATAGACATTATCCACGTATATACCAAAAAGCAGAATTACAACTACCTACCTACTACTTTGGGACAAAATTCTAATACATTTCCCACAACCATTACACATCGGAGATTACTTTGAAATCCTAATGAATAATAGTTGATGATAACAGTGATATCAGATGGTTATATCAAAATCTGCGTATAAGTAACATTTGCTTATCTCCTATTAATACATAAGAAATACTATTCAATCAAAACCCACTTCCTTCCATGAACAATTAAACGCTCTGTCACAGGAACGGCAAAATGGCTTTTCAACAAACCGATAAAAGATCTCGGAATAATAAATTCCAATTTCACATATTCCCCGCACTAAAGACAAAAGGATAAAAACGCTGAAACGTGGAAAGTGGTTGTGAATAATTCATTTGGAATAGTTCAATAGTCCAACTAATGGAAACGTTTAATGTTTGAGAGAATCTCTCTCATTTTGAATTATGTGACGATTAAAGGCTTAGAATACAATTACCAGTGTTAATTAGGATTAGCACTAGGATAAGCTATAACAATTAGACGCTTGCGGACATAGCTA
Organism: Zerene cesonia; assembly: GCF_012273895.1. NCBI lineage: Eukaryota > Metazoa > Arthropoda > Insecta > Lepidoptera > Pieridae > Zerene > Zerene cesonia. Next base: position 8,691,519 of record NC_052111.1, on the reverse strand, counting down.
TCATTATCATAGCACAAATAATGTTTATTTGACATTAACTTATTGAAATTTCGAATATTCGATATTTGTTGTGTACAATTCTGTAAATAGAAATGATGCTACGCAAAACTATTAGTACTTAGATTTTTTAAAGAGTTTTTAATAATAAGGCAACCAATAAATAACTTATGAGCTATTTTCATCACGGTACTACGCATTATGTCACGTTTTTATTAGCTTCGCGTATATATTTCTACGTTTGTACGTACCGACTTCATTCGATTTTGATTCACTTTAAACAGACAGATCGGATTCAAACTTTATGCACTAATTAAGGATCGGTGAAACTACAATAATTACATGTGTTTATCTTATTATCCTGATTAGGATCGCCAGAATTAAATAATTACTTACGTACACTATGTGTAAGAACAAGTGAGATAATTTTGTTTTCTTTAAAAGCGTAATTTGTAGTTTTTTTATTATTATTATTCTATTGTATACCTATATTTAAGTGTTTATAGTACAGAAATTACCACCAAATCTTAATAGATTTTATTTTTACGAGGTGGTTTGTTTTATGGATCTGAAAGCATGCAATTTGCTGCACCTAACGATTTAGACATTACCTTCAAATGGAGTTTGGGATAGCACAAAAGATTTTTATTATTTTGCATTGCCTCAGCGAAATTCCCTCGTGAATGAGATGCTTGACGTGGTATGAACTTATGAAGTAGCCTTCTCCATCTATCCTTCCAATAATCTCCAGAAACAAAAAATCATACAATAATTTACCTCAGAGAGAAAAGAAATATAAAAAAAAAACAATCAGACTTGATCGTTAGAATAGATCCACATTTGTAAATTATAACATACGAGAGATGATTGCAAAATATATTTTCATCTCAAGAATATACAGAAGGGTTATTTATTTGTACGGTTTTAATATTAAAAATTGTTAGTGAATAGAAAATTAATTGATCACCAGGTGATATTCGATACCGCGTCATTTCGCCGAACCGTGGCAGTATTGTAACCATTGAATTAATGTTTCACTAGCAGAGCCCCGCAGTTTCACCCGCGTTAGTCTGTATTCCTACGGGATACAGACTAACGCGGGTGAAACCGCGGGACGCAGCTAGCTTACCATATAACAATCACAACACGCAACATAAAAATGGCGGGCTAATTCCCGCCAATCAAATATAGGAGTGTGAAACAGCGCTTAGAACCACGGCCCCCTCGTATCGAATTGAATAACCACTTCCGAGTGTTGCAATCAGAAAATTCCACACGACTCAAATAATACCTAATGTGAAATCTCTTAATGGAATCAATGCAATCGTCAGTCTAAAATAAGACCTATGACAAAGCAGGTAAAAGTTATAATAGAATAGGAAGTATATTGCGATCTTAAGTACACGGGTTCCTTCTCAAACGAAAATTGTTTACTTCCTTAATATATCAAATATATCATTTGAAGAAGACACTTCGTAGAATAATGAAAGATTATCGAAATTATATAAGACTAGACGCTCGTCCCGGCTCCGTACGGATAACAAGATTCCTGGTTTATTCTAAGGGAGTATTTAATCGAGATTAAAAGTATCCTATCACCCAACTCAGCTCATACCCTGTCCGTATACCGTAATTCCGTCGAAATCCGTTCAGTAGTTTCAGCGTGATTGACGGACAAACGTCCAAACAAACAAACTTTCACATTTATAATATTAAATGTGATTAACTTTAATAATTGCGCAATAACTTCAACTCAGCGAATATATTAAGTAGGTTAAAGTAATTAGGGAGACATTTAAACCATTCAAAGACGACTGACGTAAATTTCAGATGCATTGCCAATTAATGACTGGAAACAATGACGTGACTCGAAATTTTAAAATTATAACAATTATCTATACTTATAATGTTAAGGAAAAAAACTAACTTTATCTTTATTAAAGTAAACAGTTTTAATGATTTTACAACGATTGTCACCTACGACACAGGTAACATATGTACTTGTACTAGCTGCGCCCCGCGGTTTCACCCGCGTAAGTCTGTATCCCGTACGAATAATGGGATAAAATGTTGCCCATGTGCTTTCCTATGTGTATTCCAGCTGTCCAGCTATCTACGTATTAAATTTAATTGCAATCGGTTAAGTAGTTTTTGCGTGAAAGAGCAACAAACACACACACACATCCTTACAAACTTTCGCATTTATAATATTAGTAGGACTATAAAGATTTCAAAGTGACAGACATCTTGTGGAGTGCAGGATCTGTTAATACATTATCGATACATCGCAGCTAAGATGAGGTAGGAAATTGATCATAAAGTGGGGCAATTTATCACGGGACCCCAACTTTATTGGTGCTTATTAGAACTGATTTTCTTGAGCTTCTTATCGTTGCCGCCCACACTTTACCAACCTCGACCAAATATAGTGTGGTTATATCTTTATAATTGATTTTTACCGCGGCTTTGCACGCGTTAAATTCGGAGCAGTTAAATAGATTTCATTATACATATAAACCTTCCTCTTGAATCACTCTACTAAACAAAAAAACTGTGTGTGCGATTCACACACGATAGAAGTGAAATTTCAGTAAATCGACAAAAGAATGAGATAAATAAATCTAAAGTAGCATGTATATTTCTGTCTCATTCTTTGCCGGCTTCATTCTAAACATTTTTGTATTTGTGTCTCTTACCTGTCGATTTTTCCCTTGCATCAGGTTTTAAATCACAACGATTCTAAAGAAGTTTCACTTCAAAAAAACCCATCAAAATGCGTTGCGTTGTTTTAAAGATTTAAAGATACATAGGAACATAGGGACCAAGAAAGCGACTTTGTTATATACTAGGTAGTGATGACCACGTTAAATAATCCTTAGGATATTACTTATATTATAAAGTTAGCTCTATTTCTTAGTATAATTTTCTTTCATGTCACAATGGAGCGATTGATTATATGATATGTTTCTCAATAGGATTCAAAAATAGGAGGAGGATATCAGTTCGACTGTATATTATTATGTTTGTTACCTCATAGCCTTTAACTGAGTGAACCGATTTTTATGATTCCTTCATTCAAAAGCTGGTGCCTTCCACGTGGTTTCAGATCTAACAAGTTTAAAGTGATTAAGCTTTTTGTTTGACATAATTATTATATTTTAAAAGATCAGGAGGCTAGACAGTGACAAAAACTGTTTTTAGCGCAGTGAAACCTCTCAGTCCCATGGGAAATATCTTAATCACGCGGACGAAGCCGCCGACGGAAATCTACTAATGTTTTAAATTGGATCACAAAGCGGAGCAAATCTAACAAACCAAAAATATTATTAAACGCTATTCTAATGTCAAACGCCTAACGCGTGTATTTATTATCCTTGAAATATCCGCTTACCTGATTACCAAAAACTCCAATACTGCACGCGGAGGACACTTGATCAGCCCCAAACCATACAGCAGCCAGCCGGGGGGGCACGTTCAGGATGAAAACCTGTTTATAAAATAATCATTGTAAAATATGCGAGGGTTCGGATACAGATTTAAAGGAAGGCCATATCTCCATCTATCTATATATCAATATCAGATACACGGTTTTAAGAGAAAAATGCAACATCGTCGTCAAATCGTTTCTCTTTAAAATTGTAGTTTTTGTGGCCTGAAAGGAATTAAATTGGACATCTTACGGGCTATCATCATCTTATTGGAGTAAATCTCCAAAATATGAATTACAATTAAGGTCATATTGTATTTCACAGGCTGAATAAGGACAAAAAATACCTGAGAGATCGCAACAACAGTCTGTCCAGCGAAACCTAGCCAGAACATATCCTGGGGCACGGAAAACACCTTCAGCCATGCGCCCGCGCATGTTCCGAGCGAACCGATGATCGTCGTCACACGTAGACCCTGGAATGATTATGCTCTTTAATGTTATTGCAACAAATATGAATATATTTCAGCGTACTCTTGTATCAAATACAAGTTAAGTTATCAAACTTAACTTGTATTTGATAGAGATAGGTATTTGAACATTTAAAAGAATTTAAAAAATCTATTAAAACAATCACTGCGTTATACATCAGACATTACAAGCGGTCCGCACTTATTATGTATGTACCACGCCTCTGGTACATATATAAACATTTCTGAAATTTGTCTAGTAGTAAAAAATATTTGTGAATTTGGACCAGTAAGTTGCTGAGATTCGCACCGTGGTACATAATATGTCACCCAGTGAACTTGCAGCATTATATTTATGAAAGATTTTTTGAAATCGATCCAGCAATTTTTGCCTTACAAACATACAAGAATACAAAAGCTTCCTTACAATATTAGTGCAGATAGGATTAGGTGCTACCGTACTAAGCGTATCTTATTTCAATTATGTTTATTATAAACATATAAAGACGTTCCGCAGAATGATTTTAACATCTTCACGAACAATTGTGATCGCAAATTGCATATAAGTGACTCTCATGTAATTTGGCTTGATCGTCACGCAACCCAATAATTTGCCTTCGTATATGACAAGGTCGGGGTCTTGTGATCGTGGTTTTATCACTGTTTATGGTGATACTTGGTTTTAAACTAGCTGAAAAAAACCCGGGTAAGAAGTAGCCGATGTGCTAATCCAGACTATAATCTCTCTGTACGAAATTTAATACAGATACGATAAAATGTTTCCACGCTGTTTATCTGTCAATCCATACTTACAAACTTTCACGTTATATAAGTAGGACTATTATAATATTATAAAAATATAAAGCCTCTTGTACAAACGATGCCTTTTTTGTTCTGCTTATCGTTTCTCTTGTTGTTTCTGTCTAAGTTTGTGCAATAAAGTATTATAATTAAAAAATTATAAAGCTTCAGTGTTTGGTTGTTTGAATCTCAGGAATTAAATTCAGACAGAAAATTGTTACATATTGCCTATTGTATAGCATTTTACATTTACAAACATTACATAGTTGTCACAACATTGGCAACTGCCGTAAATTCTAATACTATTCAGTTTATAACTTTACAGATAAAATGTAATACACGTTTATAGTTTTTAGGGTCAATTGTTTCGATATTTAGAAGTACTTTCCACAGAATCTTAATTTCAGATCAGATTTTTCTTTATTTCTTACTAGCTGCGCCCCGCGGTTTCACCCGCATAAGTCCGTATCCTGTAGGAATATCGGGATTAAAAGTTGCCTATATGTTATTCCAGCTGTCCAGCTGTCTACGTACCAAATTTCATTGCAACCGGTTCAATAGATTTTGCGTGAAAGAGCAACAAACACATACACATCCTTACAAACTTTCGCATTTATAATATTAGTAGGAAGTAGGATAGGAAGTAGGATTAGTAGGATCGGATGCACTTCGTGATTTCTTTAACAATAATTCGAATCATGCAGTTTTGTCTCTGATTATGAATCGTACAAAAGTTTCACTTTCATGATAAGTCAGGGTGTTCTAACGGCATTTCGACACACATCTGTATTCGGGACACGCTCATCGCGGTCTGCCCGGCTTTGTGAGATGAGTTTGAATGGATTTTGTTCCAGTTCTTAATAGGAGTTCCCGAAAAACAACTTTGAGGCATTTAAATGAACGTTAGTTGCGTCTTGTAGAAAGAAAAAAAAACAAAAGTAAGATGAAAGTTACAAATATATCCATTTATTAAGAATACGATGTGGATACAAAAAAAAAAATCCTATCCTACTAACATTATAAATGCGAAAGTTTGTAAGGATGTGTTTGTGTTTGTTGCTCTTTCACGCAAAAACTACTGACCCGATTGCAATGAAATTTGGTACGTAGACAGCTGGACAACTGGAATAACATATAGGCAACTTTTTATCCCGATATTCCTACGGGATACGGACTTACGCGGGTGAAACCGCGCGGCGCAGCTAGTATAATATAAAGAAGACTGATGAAAAATTAAATTAATTAAACATTCTCCTGATCAACTCATCTTACACAAATAGTGGTGCAGTACCTATTAACACCCGACATAACAAAAGTGAAGTAGGTTTTAAACTCCACTGAATATGTAATCTCTGATTCTTGAGTGACCCCGGAGTATAGGTTATATATGTACCACGAGTGAAGCCGGGACGGACCGATAGTTTAATAATAATAGATTTAGCAATAAATAAATGATTTTCGTACGTGTCCATAACTATTTATCACTTTTAGGATCACCAGTAAGTCAACCGAATCATTATATTGTTATCCACAGCATTGTACGAACGAGTGAAGGTTGTATCTCTGTCCATGACTAATTTCAATTATTCGTATGCTCAGAGCAATATCAATTCGACATTTCATGCATAAACGGCGATTTCTTACGATTAAACACAATTATTATTTAAACTATTCGATAATATACAAAATAATTTGTAACTTAAGTCCTTTTTAACTAAATCTTTGGATAGTACTGTTATATAATATGTCTAGCTGCGCCCCGCGGTTTCACCCGCGTAAGTCCGTACCCCGTAGGAATATCGGGATTAAAAGTTCCCTATATGTTATTCCAGTTATCCAGCTATCTATATACCAAATTTGATTGCAATCGGTTCAGTAGTTATTGCGTGAACGAGCAACAAACACACACACACACACACACACATCCTTACAAACTTTCGCATTTATGATATTAGTAATAGACGCCCATGATTTCACTTATAAAAGAATCGCAATTCCTAAGGTTCTACTTGAATTATTTAATTATAAAAGTCTTATGAATAGTTATATATTCTCATATCAACATCTTACGTAATCTTGAAGAAAAAACGCATTTTTTGCCAGTAAATATAAAATATGGTAGTAACATTCTCAGAAACAATACAGGTACATGACACGGGTACCTCGCATTGCACTTGATCTCTCAACAAACACGCCGTCTTGAGTCTTGCTCGCTGTTTTTAAGCCTCAAAAATGTATATAAGAACAATAAAGATTAAACAAAAAATATGAAGAAATTTTTTATTAAAACTGCCTTTCTTTAATAGCAGTTCACTAAAATCGGTTTCGTAATTATTATTGAGTTTTCGACTCATTTTTCAATAAAAATAACGACAAAGCTAATCAAAAGAATGTTCATTATTTAAGCTGTTTATTACAAAAGAAAATTTTATGATAAAGCAACTCGGTAATCGAGTAAAACATCTTTGCGAATATTTCATCCAAAATTCATATAAGGAACGCTTTATGGATTCCGTATACAAAGGGTAAAACCCGTATCCAAGGGGTATAACCCTATTACTAAGACTTCGCTGTCTGTCTCTCTGTCTATCTGTCTGTCTGTCCGTCCGTCAGTCACCTTATGAACTGTAAAATCCGTGACAGTTAGACGTTTTAAAAGATGATATATCTCCATTTCTGTGATAACAACAAATATTTAAAAAATCCTGATAAAGCAACCGTTAGCACGGGCATAAATTGGATGGGTGGCCAAATTATATAGCAGCTTAAAAGCTAAACTTATTTCATATTTGTACGCAACCCCAGTGTCGGGAATGCTGCTCGCATCTACAGATTTTTATTTAATAGACATGTACCACAGAGCAGCAGAGAGTAGCTAACAAAACGTAATTAGCGGGCGTACCGGAACAAAGCCACTCATGTACGTTTCCTGCTCTGTGCCACTTCATTTGATTCGCCTCGCCTCAAGTATCTTGCATGCCGTATTCTATTACCATATAACTATACAATTTTCTAAGCAAACAAAGCCTGTTATATGTTATGAATAGTTGATTTCTAGATTAAATAAATACTCAGGCATTTCATATTACATATTAACGTGTAAAATATTAATGAAATTATTTTTATGAGATATATTAAGAACAGAAGAGAGAACATAATTATTACTGAGTCATTATGGTAGTTAAAAACCTCATTCCACCAAAGCCTATCCTATTTTTAACACTATTTACTTCACCTATATTTTTATTTGCTTGTATATTTGCATATAACTGACTCCTTTAGACTTGATTTCGACTCACATACAGAATTAGTTCAAACTTTGTTGTTTGTGACAATACAATAATTTTACGAGTTTATATTATCATCCTGATTAGGATCGCCAGGATTAAATAATTTCGTATACACTGTATAAAAATCAGAAAGACAATTT